>NC_057939.1:55002083-55034583 GCF_018555375.3 Anguilla rostrata | reverse complement strand
ATATCACTTTGAAGCGTGTGAACTTTTCCTTTAAATTGCCAATAGGCTCTACATCAGCCTTCTAAAAGGCTTCAATCAATGGAGCACAAACTGGAGCAACAAGCACTACAATATTCTGCTGCATATTTCACAGAGCTATGGAATAAAAGCAGTTTGTTTTCTTAAATAAAATAATTCATAAAGCAGCAGAGCCTTAAGGAAGGCAGAGCAGGAGCAGGAGCAGGAGCAGGAGCAGGAGCAGGAGCAGGAGAGCCTCCTCCTGACCTCCTCAGGGTGTGGGGCTGCGTTTAAACCGCTCTGCTGCAGGGGCGGGTGTGCGCCCTGGCCCAGTTACACGCCCCCCCGCCCCCCCCGCCCGGGTGTAGGTCACGGCGCAGGCGAGCGGGTGCTGGCGCAGTAGGACGCGGGCGCAGGGTCAGTCAGTCACTGTCCTACCAGGGCGGCCTGCGGCAGGTCAGTGTTGAGTCTGCTCCCGCTCGTTATTTATCCTCCCTGACAGTCCATTCCTCTTCCTGTCAGACCCCGCGCCGTCCCGTCCCCCCCCAGCCCCCCCAACCCCCCCACGCCACCCCCGCGGCCGTCCCGCCGCAGACGCCGGCCCGCGTTCCGCGGCCAAGACCCGCCAAGCCGACCCCGCCGCCCCGCCCCGGGTCATGTGACGCTCCTCTTCGGCGGTGAGGATTCGCCGCGGGCCCCTGTGTTCCCCTGCGCTCGGGTCTCCACGGAGACGGCGAAAGCTCAGAGTCTGCGTGTTCCCCCGGCCAGCCCGGGCCCCGCTCCGCTCCTTCTGAGCCGTAATTACCCCACACCCCCGCCCCCCCGCGCGCGGGAGCCGCCCCCCTGCCCCCGCAGCCTCCCCCGAGCGGACAGGACACGGCCCTTTCATTAAAATCCCGCGGACGGAGGCAAACCGCCACGCGCTGAAGGGCCCGCGCTCCCGTGATGAACGACTCCGGCCCGCACGCCGCAGAAATGACGGGCAGAGGACACCGACAGGAAGCAGCGCGCTCGCACAGACCAGAGGAGGAGAAGAAAAGGAAACAGGAAGTACGAGTAAAGGTATCCAACAGCAGGGCTTTAATTATGACACTCTCTCTTCGAGCATGTGTCGCAGGTTCGAAGAAAGTGTCAGGTTACGCACCGTACAGCAGGCGGGAGAAATATCATCTTCAGCGACCTGTTAGAAGAAATTTCAGTTTTGTTCCTTTAAATTATGAAAGCCGTACCTTTACTTTCTGCTGGAAGCAGATTTAGAGCGACACCCAAAAGGAGTGGAGTGCAATTAGCAAAGCTCCTTTAGCGCAGACTTTGATAAATAATTCAGGCTTGCTCCTGGTAGCAGGGCTAATGTTCTTCTGAATTAAGACTCGCCACTCGAGAAAGCCTAAAAGGAGAGGGCAACGCGTGCAGTGCTCACTTTCCAGGCGGTTTAGAGGTGAGAAAACCCGACGCTCATTCCGAGTCATATCGCTCAAAGCCGCTGGATCAGAGCGTGTGAGCGCAGCTGGGTCTGGATGAAGCTTTAACAGAGGACTGGGGGGAGAGCAGGCTGCTGTTTAATAAGGATCACCAGCAGGGGGCGTTTCCGCTGGCGTGGGAGAGAACGCAACAAGAGGACGTTACCTCTGAAAACCTGCGTATACCAAACTAAAGTTTACTTTGCATCCTATTCAGTGCAAACACTAGATTAGTTTCCCCAACCCTGGTGGCTCTCCAGGACCAGGGTTGGAGACCACTGGACTAGACTGACATAGCTACAGCAAGTAAGTTGTTGTATTATGTTAGCACGGGCTGTAGCACGCTAGCTGCTGTATTATGTTAGCATGGGCTGTAGCTAGATGTTGTATTATGTTAGCATGGGCTGTAGCTAGCTGCACTATTATGTTAGCTTGGGGTTGTAGCTAGATGTTGTATTATGTTAGCATGGGCTGTAGCTAGCTGCACTATTATGTTAGCTTGGGGTTGTAGCTAGCTGTTGTATTATATAAGCATGGGGCTATAGCATGCTAGCTGTTGTATTATGCTAGCGCAGGGCTGTAGCATGCTAGCTGTTGTATTACGCTAGCGCAGGGCTGTAGCATGCTAGCTGCTGTATTACGCTAGCGCAGGGCTGTAGCATGCTAGCTGCTGTATTACATTAGCGCGGGGCTGTAACATGCTAGCTGCTGTATTACATCAGCGCGGGCTGGGCAGGAAAGGCGCTACCTCTCTGGTGGTCCTCTCGAGCGAGTCCTGGTAGTGGCCCAGAGTCTTCCTCAGCCCGTCCAGCAGCGTGTGCAGGCCGAGCCTGCGGTTCTCTCCAGGCTCCTCTGTGGAGAAAAACACACCGCACGGTCACTGCCACGCCCTGCGGGACGACCCACAGGAGACCGGCCCAGACAGGGCCGGTGGGTCAGAGCCCACCCCCAGAACCTACCCCCAGAACCTGGCCCACAGAACCCGACCCACAGAACCCGACCCACAGAACCCGACTTTCAGAACCCGCCTCTGGCCTGCAAGCTTCCTCTTCAGCTGGCTAAAGTTCAGAAAAGAACCGCTTCTGCCGTCTTTGGGCCTAACCGGATGATGCAAGCGAGAGGAATAAATAAATAAATAAATAAATAAGTAAGAGTAAGAGAGCTGCTAGTGTCACTGCGGAGGAGAGCGTCCCGCAAACTGCAGATGAGCAGCGGGGTTTTTGATCAGCTAAAGAGCGGAGAAGACTCCCGTTTACCGGGGTCCCTGGGGGGCCCTAATCTCCTGATCACCGCGCCTTCTCGCTCCCTTAAAAAGCTAATGTGCTGATTTTACGTTTTCATTCAAAGTGATCCCTCCCAATCCCCGCCGTTCCCGCGGATACCGGGTTCGAATTTGGGAAAAAAACAGAGGGGCCTTTGATCGCGTTCCCCCGTTTGGGTTTAACGTCTCAATTCCTGGGCCTCAGCGGCTTACTGAAGACGCTCGCTGGGCCCCTCTCCAAACGCGGCGCCCCAAACGCGGAGCCCCTCCCCGCGCTCTCACACCGCTCGGCTTTTAAGGTGCCCCGGCCGTAAGCCCCAGACTCTGTTTCCCCGGCTCCGCTCAATCCCGTCTGCCCAACACCAAAAAGGGCCCCTAAGCCCGCCGTCCCACGTGCCCCGGCGATAATCCCCCTCTCCGCTGCGCTCCCAAATCACTGCAGAGGTTGCAAAGAGGTAAAAAAAAGGACTGGGTGCATCGGGGGGGCCGAGCAGCCGAATTCACACACCCCCCCACCCCCCGTCCCACGCCAGCCGGGGCCAATTCTCCGTCGGCCGCTTGGTTCACAGCGCATTTTGGTGCCCCTGCTCTCGTGTGAGTTACGTGCCACACGGTGGATCTGTGCAGTCGTTCATTCTTTCCACAGAGAGGGAAAGTCCAGGCGTCAGAAAGTGAAAGTCCATGTCCGTGTGTTTCTCCCACCCAACCCAGCCAGCTGAGCCTTCACTAATTAGCTCTGCCTCCCGGCTGAAGAACTGAGCTAATTAGCAAATCCAGGTGACTGGAACAAAATACTGGGGAGGAGTTTTACTTTCTGAACATGGATTTTTCACCTCTGATTCTCTGGAGGTGTCCTGCACAAAGTCTGGCCTCTTTGTTAACATGAACGAGGTGAAAATTGGGCGGCTCCTGCGCTTGTGGGTAATGTAGTTTCATGGCCAAAGCCCTGCGCAAACATCAATACCACAGGTAAGATTATGATTAGGATCCTTTATCTAAACTATTAGAGTCTACAGGCATAAGCGCAAGTGTAAAGTATTGTTTCTAAATTCATACAAAAGTTTCAAAAGTCAGTTTAATAAATTCTATGAGAAAAACATTAGATTAGAACCAACCCCAGGAGAAAAAAAAAAACTCCCCCCACATTTCAATGCAAGCCTTATCTGCTTGTTAACCACAAACACACTCATGAACCCGACGGTCTCCGGCAGTGTTTTGATGAAAGACCGAAGCGTGTTTTCTTCCCCGCGTCTCCGTACTCAAACACGCTTCCAGCCGGCGCGATGGCGGCTCCCGCGCGGTGGCGTAAACTTGGCCGATCTCGCCGCCATATGGACGGCCACGCCGGCGAGGTCAGACGCTGCACCGGCACCCCGAGTCTGGCCCGTAATTAATATGTTGTGGTATCGGAGGCGAAGCGGTTGCTGGGGAAACGTCGCGCGCGGGCGGCTCATCGAAGGCCTGACCTCCAGCCGGCTGAAGGTTGCGCGGGAACTTGGCTGGCTCCGCGGAAAACATCTGCTGCCCTCGCAGGCCGGCTGCACGGCCCCCGCGCTCAGCTGGACACGCCTCCCAGCAAGAGAGCCCTTTCCCCGTCCTCCCGCGCTGACCCCGCCGCCCGCCAATCAAATCAGGCGCCCGGCAACAGCGGGTCCCCTACTCCATCACCCGCCCCCCCCTCCCAGCAGCACCCAGCGCTTCCGTCCTGTCATCGGGTCGCGGGGTGGGGGCAGGGCAGGAGCGGGGGTTGGGGCGGGGGTGGGGGCGGAGCAGGGCGGGAGCGGTGGGGTTGGGGGTGGGGGCGGAGCAGGGCGGGGGCGGGGCCGAGACGCGGTCACTCTCGGCGCGCTGACAGAAGCATCTGTCTCCCCCCGGGCCGGGCGCTCACCTGCGGAGCGGGGGTCCCACGCAGCGCTCTGCCGCAGCGTCTGCTCCAGGTCCCGCCGGAAGCTCTCCAGCGCCTCCTCCAGACCGGCGTGCTGCACCCGCGCCTGCGCCGCCACACACACAGAGTCGAACCACACACACCAGACAAGTCAGGACCTACACACACACACACCACGAGTCAGGACATCACAACAACCAGAGTCAGGGACACATACATATACACACACACACACACACACACACAGTCAGGGACACACAGACACACACACACAGTCACGGACACACACATACACACAGAGTCAGGGCACACACACACACGCACAGACACACACACACAAACACACACACACACACACACTCACACACACAGAACACGCCGTTTACACAAGAGCCATAATCCGCGCGTCGCTGCGACGGCCAGAGCACATCTCTCACTTTCACACCAATAAGATCGGCTGGCACGCTTTGAGCGACTGGGATTCCGGCCAATCGCCACGTTAATTAAACACGGAGGCGGTATCTATATTTACGGACAGCAGAGAGCGAGATGTCACGGGAAAGAAATGCATTGCGCAGCACCAGACGTTGTAAATGACTACAATCCCGTGACTCGTGCTGCAGCCAACATCGCAGTCAGTGAAGAGCCTGCAGAGCTGCCAGATAAATGCTTGGATCCATTACAGTAACTAAAGGCACTTGATCATAGAAGCAATGAGCCAAGCTGCATTGGCCCTGGTCCTTAAAGGGCAGAGAGAGAGAGAGAAAGTTATCCCCCCCACACATCCCCCACCACGCTGCAGGCCCAGAGTCACTGGCCTTTCAGCACGGTACATACAGCGAGCCAGCTTCCACGCACGGGTACCCCTGCAGAATTATTAGGCCTGCTGGACCAAATGGGCACTAAACACACAGATAAACCTGCCCACTCACACTCAGTTTGATTACACACGTTCCCTCAACTACTGGCACAAAAAAAAAATCATATTTTGGTCATAAATCTGTTGTACTACACCAGTAAAAAAATTCTGTAACCGATACTGACAACAGACCAATCACAGAATCAATGTTTTCCTCGGCGTTCCAATCATTAGATTAACCACAAAATATCTGCACACTGTCATACTGCCAAGCTAATGGTTTTACGGGCTACAAATGGCACATATTTAATAAATAAATAAATACGCAAGTAAGAAAGAATTCTGGCAACCTTCAGACACGCATAAAGTCGTCACGATGAATCAAGATGTCGAATGGCAGGTTATTTCCTGCACTTCCCGTGCGAAGGGGAGCTGGCGACGGAGAAGGGGTGCCAGCGGTGAGCGGGGAAAGATGCCAACCCGCGGGGGTCCCAGAACGGGCACTCCCTCTCCACCGCCGGGCACAAGCACACTCCTGCTGAAGGGCACCATCACTCACACAACCGTGCCAAGGTGCCCTTCAAAGGGCATCAACCACCGGGTGCAGCTCTGCATCGAAAACCCCTCAGGAGGCACAGATACCCCCCCCCACGGTACGAGGGGTCCCGTACAGGAGGGAGAACGTCCCGCAGAGCAGCATGAGCAGCAGCCAGTTAAGGAACTGAAAACAAGGTGTAGTATGGGCCCATTCATAACCTAAATTAAAATGCTTGAGTAAACAGCAACATATCCTCAAGAGGAATTATGACAGGTTTAATACGGTCATTCAGTACACAATCTTCATCAAGGGATGCTTGTAATTTCATTTTTAAAGATCAGTCACATCTGACCAGTTTAGTCTGTGAACAAGACTTTAAAATGGCGGAAAGTTTCTGTAATAGTTTTGGTAACCTTGTTGCCGTAGCGATCCGAGCGCTGTTCTCTGTGTGGTTTCCCCGGCGATGTGGTGGTGGGCACTGAGTGGAGTTCTCTTAATTACGCCTCGCTCAGCGTTTCCACAGAGCCGCGAGATCTGAGAAACGAGCCCAGGGCTGGGAGCCGCACCGCCTCTCCTCCGCCACCCTCACCCGCCAACGCCGGGCCGCTGGAACGCCGACGCGGCCGCGGGTCTGCCAGGTGGAGCGCGTCCGGCTCAGCCCGCCTCCCCGGCTCTCCCCCCCGCCCCGCCGCAGACCTGCTGCCAGCTGCGGCTGCCCGTCCCGTCGCCACAGACACCCCCCGTACCCCCCGCCCCACCTCGATTCTACACGGCAAGACAATGTATGGCGCTGTGCCCTTCCAAGAATGTGCCAGCCCCCCGCGGGGAGCCCCACAGCGGTGCCGGGCAGCGTGGGTCAGCCGCGTGCGGTTCTCTGTGTAGGTCACGCTTTCCCCGCGTAGGTCAGCCGTGTTCTCCTGATTAATTCTCCCGCCCCCCCGACGCCGTCCCTCTCCGAGCCACCATTCATCCTGAAGTGGCCGTAAACAAATTTATTTCTGTAGCAGAAACAGGGATAACCGGCTCTGTCGTTATCATTCAACGTTAAACTAAAATTAACTGCCGCGCTCAGGAGAGTTATAGGGCAGCGCTCCTGGTTCCTGTGTAACTGCACTGTGGCGGTCTGTCCACCGGGTGTCACTGTTTCCTCCCATCGCAGAGAGTAAAGGGGAGGGTGATTTATTCCTCTGGCAGTTGTTCCCGGTGTTTCTCAGACCAGATGCACATTGCTGGAAGTGCCATTAGCTTTGCATGTGGCACACAAACACATCCCAGGGCAAGTCCTCCGCAGCCTTCTACATATGCTCCAAATCTGCCGCTCACACTGACGAGCAAACTGCGATTCCGTGTGCATATGGGATCTCAGCCTCCCGCTCGTCCCAGCCAACCGAACGAGCCGCTCGCAGAAACCCTCAGTCTGCTGGCGGACGGACCCCAGCCCGCATTAAACAGGGGAAATGAGCCAGGAACGAGCGCTCGGCCCAGTCATCTGGAGCAAAGAGCGTTATGCGCAATGCGAGGAAGAAACAGAACGTACAAGGACACAAACGCAGGAGAACAGCACACGCTCACAGGCGCCAATGCTAAAGAAGAGCTAATAAAATGTTAGCGATCGTCCCATTTACTCCTGATTCGGCTCCGTTCTCTAACCCAAAAAACTGCAGGTGACTTTATAAGGGGGGAAACTGTGTTAGTGAGATACGTCTGGGTACTGCAGCCCTGGGAGGAGAGCGGACGGTCCGTCGGAGAGGAGATGCGCACTGATCCACCGCGACCGTGAGGTAAAACCTTGAGCCGCGGCGGGGGGGGGCGGGGGGGAGGTCCCGGAACAGCTCAGGTGCTGGGGCGGATCAGCGCGGCCCCCCCAACCCCCCCAGCCCCCGGGCACCAGGGCACCGAGGCGGGCGCAGACGCCGTGCCAAGGCCCCGTCTGTCCGGGTGAAGGGTAGACGCCCGACCGCCTCGCCTCCCCTGACACTCCTCTCAGGGAGAGTGTCTTTCTTCTCTTCCTGTCTTTCTTTCTTTCTCTTTCTCTTTTTCTGGCGCTGTTCCAGGGACAAGGTCGCGGCCAACAAGGTGGGGAAGGACTTCCTCCGGCGTCTCCTGCGCTACGGCCGTAGCGGTCTCAGTTTCTCCGGGATTGCCCTTCACGCTACTGGACGCCTACCAGGAAGCGCAAGAACTCAGCTCCAACCAAGCGCCCGCAGGTCGGCACGGAAACCAGCCGGCCAACCGAAACGCACCCGGCTAGCGACCAGCTCAGCCCACATGACACAGGCCTGCTCAACACACACGCTCCCATCAAAATAACTAAACGTGTCCTTCAGACTATACTGAACTCAATCTGTATCGTTTACCGCGTCTGAACATAATAAATTATCTGCTCTTCTACAATGAACCGCACCAAGCGACAGGCATGCTGGGAGATATACACCCCAAACAAAAAGTGAAATGAAAAGTCACTTCGCAAAGACAGACTGCAAATGACGCTCCACAACCGAGTCAGTCATTCAAATCCATCCTGAAAATATGTTATCCCTACAAAGCACCATGATTAACAGACCACCAAGAAAAAACTCAGACTGTGCATCTCACACACACCACACAACCTGCACACACACACACGCACTTACACGCACGCACACTCGCACCTATACTCACACACACACACACACACACACACACAAACTGCAACACACGCACTCACACACACGCACACACACACACAACACACCACACACACACGCAATCCACATTGACTGACAATCCGCGATCTCGATTCTGACAGCCTCAGAAACCCTGCAGACACAGTCTTCCTCTCTCCACTCCTCGCTGAGATCGCGCTTAGTGGCAATAACCTTCCCAGCCCTCGGAACGACACACAGCTCCAGACTCAATTATAACGCACTCACACAACCCCGCAAAATCACACATTAAAACACACTCACACAAACCTGCAAAATCACACATTAAAACACACTCACACAACCCCGCAAAATCACACATTAAAACACACTCACACAACCCTGCAAAATCACACATTAAAACACACTCACACAAACCTGCAAAATCACACTCACACAACCCCGCAAAATCACACATTAAAACACACTCACACAAACCTGCAAAATCACGCATTAAACCTCACACAAACAATCAACTAAAAGAACTCCAATGTCAATTAAAACAACACAAACAGCTGCGAAATCAACATTAATATTACACAAACCCTGCAAAACACACATAACATACCATAAAAAAGAATAATCATGAGTTTGCTTAGAGCAACAAACTGCGATATCAGCACACAAAAGTACACGTCAGCACAACACTCAAATCACTAAGTCTGCAGTATTTATCAGGCCTGGGTTCTGAGGGATATTGACCAAGAAACAAAGGTCTAACTCCTAACTTTTTGTTTGCGTGTTTGCGTGTGTGCGTGTCTGCGCATGTGATTGTGTGTGTCTGCAAGTGTGTTTGTGTGTGCGCGAGTGTGTGTGTGTGCATGAGTGTGTGCAAGTGAGCGAGAGTGTGCATGTGTGTGTGCATGAGCGTGTGTGTGTGTGTGTGTGTGTGAGTGCGCATACGTGTTTGCGTGAGTGTGAGTGTATACGTGTGTGTGTGCATACGTGTGTGTGTGTGTGTGCGTGAGTGTGTGCCTGAGTGTGTGTGTGTGTGAGTGCGCATACGTGTGTGTGTGTGTGAGTGTGTGCGTGAGTATGTGTGTGTAATTGTGCATGTGGAGCCTTACTGGGCCAGCTGCTGCAGGGAGTCTCTGGCCTTGTCCCTCTCCTGCTCGTAGGCCCTCTCCACCTCCCCAAACTTGAGCTTCATCAGCTCCAGACTGGAGGCAGCCTCCACCTGGGCCACCTTCTCCACCTGCAGCGCCGCCTCCAGGTCCCGGATACGCAGCTAGAGCACACAGAGAGAGACACACACACACACACACACACAGACACACATACACACACGCACACACACACAACACATGCAAAACACACGCACACTCAGAAGTGGCGCAGAGACACACAACAAGAGAGACAATAATGCTAAGACAGACACGGATTCCACCATGAAGGATGGGAGAGAGAGAGAGAGAGACTATGCTTTTGTGTTTACCAATATTGAATAATTCTCAAAACTAGAGGTGATTTTTCCGCACAAGGTCAAATAAAGTTTGTGCTGAAACAGAAGAGGATGAAGCGGAGTGTCTGCACCTGTATGATCTCAGAGTTTAATTTGGACTCCAGGTGTGCTGCCCTTTCGGACTCTACACTCTCCTCCAGGGTCCTCACTCGCAGCTGAGCTGCCTGGAAACCAACGTGAAAGAGCGCTGTCTTTAGACACAGCCCAACCCCGACCAGCCCAACCCTGACCAGCCCAACACACAGCCCAACCCCGACCAGCCCAACACACAGCACCCAACCCTGACCAGCCCAACACGCAGCCCAACCCTGACCAGCCCAACATACAGCCCAACCCCGACCAGCCCAACACACAGCCCAACCCTGACGAGCCCAACCCTGAACAGCCCAACACACAGCCCAACCCTGACCAGCCCAACCCTGACCAGCCCAACACACAGCCCAACCCTGACCAGCCCAACACACAGCCCAACCCACCAGCCACCGAACAGCCCAACACAGCCCAACCCAGCCACACAACCACCACAGCCCAACCCTGAACAGCTCACAACGCCCAACCGACCAGCCCAACCTGAACAGCCAACCACAGCCACTGACCAGCCAACACAAGCCCAACCTGACAGCCCAACACAGCCCAACCCTGACCAGCCCAACACAGCTAACCTGACCAGCCCAACCGACAGCACTACAGCCAACTGACAGCCCAACCTATCTGCACATTAACGAAGCATCACGGGGCGGTCTTTATGCAAGGTTATTCCTGTAAACAAAAACTGAAACCAAAACTAAAACTTCCCATGAAAACATTTGTAAAAACCATGCCTGTCCAAGCAACTAAAACTAATATTTATTTGTAACATAAAACTTGACAACTATTACTCAACTACTGCTTGTTTTATTTGCATACACTGCTTTGTTGCTGTTTTTGTTGTGTTAATCAGATTAACCTACAGGGTCCAAGTTAAACTATGCGATCGTTCCCTGCACTTGGAACTGTACTTCCCTCTAGGGTTTTCAACACACTTGTTCCTGGTTTTGGTTATACACTGTGTTGTACGTCCCTCTGGATAAGAGTGTCTGCCAAATGCATGTAATGTAATGTAATGACAACAGGCGTGGTTGTGAAGTAGTTACAAAAGAAGTGAATGGAAACTCTCAAATAAGACCACTAGGGGGCACTAAGCACACATACCTTTTTTTAAAAAGTCAACTTCACAGGCTAACAAACACACACAGCTTGTTTCATCAGTTTTTAGCAGGAGATTGCCAGGAGGGGGTGTTTTCAAAAGCAGTAAAATCTGAGAGAAGAGGAGGAGAGAGAGGAGTACCTCCAGCTCCATCTTGGCGCGGTGCTCTCTCTCCGAGACAAAGTAGATCTCCCCGGCCTGCCTCCTCAGGCTCTCCGTGTCTCTCTCCCTCTCCTCCTGCATCGCCTCCATCTTCCTGTGCATCTCCTTCAGCGTGTCCTCCTGATTCTGCTCCACACACACACACACACACACACACACACACACAGACACAGACACAGACACAGACACACACAACACACACACACACACACACACACACACACACACACACACACACACACACACACACACACACACACCAAACGGAGGTCATTCAGGGGACGAAAGCTTCAGCGGAACAAGTGAACTGGGCCTCTGCATATTATGAGTATTACTACTATAATTAAATTAGTATAACTGTAGTAGTAATACTACATTTCAATACCATCTCACAGTTTTTCCATGTTCTAAAATTAAGTCATGGAAAAACTGTGAGACTTAGTGTCCACAAGAGGGCACTACTGGACTATAACGACTGAGACCTTAATCCAAAACCATTATACTACAACAACACAAGGCAAGGCAAGGCAAGGCAAGTTCATTTGTATAACAATCAACACCACACAGCAAATAGCCACATACAACAGAAGATGTCATTGAAGTGTTACCCACTGCTATGGCTAAAGCCTTGTTTTTAAATGTCTGGCCTTTCTGAAGGCCTGTGTTCTCCGCATTTTAATTTCTCTGCACTTCCGAGCAGCCAGGCCACAATCAAACACTCTCTCAGGATGGCCCAAGAGAAGATCATCAGCTGCGTCAAGTGACTGAACACACAGAGCTTCTCCGAATTCTGACTCAACTCTGCTCTGCTTGGTACTTCTCTTCCTGAGCGATCTCTTTGGCATTAACTCCACGGGCCTCCGACAGACAGACAGACGGGTTCTGTATCACAGATGAACAGACTTCACAGACTCAGGAGCTGCACGCTGTGAAGCTCGTCTCCCTGTTTTAGCATTCCAGCCATGGCTGCTGCACGGCTTAGATCTCTTTCCTTTTTTCTTTTTGCCTGCACCCTCTACACTGGCACTTCTTTGACCAACAGCCCCACTAACGTCCACTGGCACTGATCTGCTCTCGGGTATTTTCCTCAGCAGGGAAATATTTATGTTTCTAAACAAGAGATGTGATGCTTCTCAGTCTCACGCAACAAACAGAAACTCCCCGCGCACACCGCTGTGTGCACTTTAAGCACCGAATCGTTTCTTTGGCTTCTCGACTTGACCTTAAATAATAGAGCGAAGAGATTTTAAGATTTAAGATTTATGGTTTATTAATATTTCTGTAAGATAATATGGTCTCCGAAAGGCCAAGACTGGCTGTATAGAGCAGAGGAGGGCAAAGAGAGCAGGAGAAGCAGGAGGTGCAGGAGGAGAGGGAGTAGCAGGAGGTGCAGGAGGCACGGGAGGAGCAGGAGGAGCTGAAGGAGTGGGAGGAGCAGGAGGTGTGGGAGCAGCAGGAGGAGCAGGAGGTGCGGGAGGAGCAGGAGGAGCAGGAGGTGCGGGAGGCGCAGCCGGCACCTGAAGCAGAGCCTCCAGCCGTTTCCTCTCGGCGGCGAGCTGGTCGCATTCGGCGTTGGCGCTCATCAGGAGGCGGTCCCGCTCCTGCAGCTCCCCCTGCAGGGCCTGCTGGTCCTCGTCCCGCGCGCGTCTGGTCAGGTTCAGGGCCTTCTCCAGGTCTGACACCCGCTGCTGCAGCTCAGCGGCATGGGCTAAGCGCACAGCGCGGGGTTCACATCAGAACACATCAGGACACATCAGAACACATTAAACACATCAGGACACATTAAACACATCAGGACACATCAGAACACATCAGAACACATTAAACACATCAGAGCACATTAAACACATTAAACACATCAGAACACATTAAACACATCAGAGCACATTAAACACATTAAACACATCAGAGCACATTAAACACATTAAACACATCAGAACACATTAAACACATCAGAACACATTAAACACATCAGAACACATTAAACACATCAGGACACATCAGGACACATTAAAACACATTAAACACATTAAACACATCAGAACACATTAAACACATCAGGACACATCCAAACACATTAAACACATCAGGACACATCAGAACACATCCAAACACATTAAACACATCAGGACACATCAGAACACATCAAAACACATTAAACACATCAGGACACATCAGAACACATCCAAACACATTAAACACATCAGGACACATCAGAACACATCCAAACACATTAAACACATCAGGACACATCAGAACACATCCAAACACATTAAACACATCAGGACACATCAAAACACATTAAACACATCAGGACACATCAAAACACATTAAACACATCAGGACACATCAGAACACATTAAACACATCAGGACACATCAGAACACATTAAACACATCAGGACACATCAGAACACATTAAACACATCAGGACACATCAGAACACATTAAACACATCAGGACACATCAGAACACATTAAACACATCAGGACACATCAGAGCACATTAAACACATCAGAACACATTAAACACATCAGGACACATCAGGACACATCAGAACACATTAAACACATCAGGACACATCAGAACACATTAAACACATCAGAACACATTAAACACATCAGGACACATCAGAACACATTAAACACATCAGAACACATTAAACACATCAGAACACATTAAACACATCAGAACACATTAAACACATTAAAACACATTAAACACATCAGAACACATTAAAACACATTAAACACGTCCGAACACATCTAAACACATTAAAACACATTAGCGTGCCATGCGAGGTACATACAGACTTTCAACTGTATCTGCATGAGACGCAAGAAAAGCTCTCTACGACACTATACACGTTGACCTGGCAAAGTTCACTCCAGCGCAATGTCCCTTCTGACTAAATAAAATAACCAAATGCGCTGACTGCACTTGTGATGAGGTGCGGTGGTAAATGGCGGGTGTGTCCAAGAGGAAGCCCACCTTGTAGCTTTTCGTTCTTGCTGTGGAGAGCAGCGGCCCTCTCCTCAGCCACGTTCTTCCCCGCCATTGCCTCCCGTCTGACCAGAGCGATCTCGTACTCCAGGTTCTGCCGCTGAGCCTCCCCCCGCTCCACAGCGGCCCGGAGCTTGGCCATCTCTCCCTCGTACCTGGACACCTGCCGGAGGGTTTGAGCCACAGTTTACTGGGGACTGCCCGTCTGAGAATGCTGCGCAGTGCTGTAAGAAATTCACTTCCAAGACTCATCTCTCTGTTTGTCTATATGGCTGAGGAACTGGAAATTTGTTGTTAGAATAGGGAACAGTAGGACAAGTTCACGACATTTCAAAACCCAAACAACCTGGCCATAGTTGCGACAAGAACCCACTCTCGTGATGGAACCCCAGAAGGACAACCTGAAAACAAGTTGCACCTGAGAGGTAGAGAGACATATAGGATACCTCTTCATTGTACTTGGTCGATAATTCCAGCTTGTCCTTCTCCAATTTGTTGACTTTCCATCTCAGGTCCGAGGAGCCATTGAAGTCCTCCATCTCTTTGCTTTGGAGACTCTGTTGCTCACTTTGAAGTTTATCAATAATCTCTTTCAGTCTGAAGAGAAATGTTGGAAAATTACATGGAAAGACAAATAATTCAAGTCATTGAACTACATTTCAGCTTGTTACATAACCAAAGCGAATATAAGTGGAAAGCAATCGCAAATTTCACTGAAGATCTTTTATTTCCATTTTAAAATAATGTCAATATTCAACTTTAAAAGACATTAATCCGATACAAGTGTTACGTTAGGGCGTTCTGTTCCAATAGCACATGGGTCATCGTGTACAAGCAATTGATTATCGATTAAAAGAGCAGTACGTTACCTTGCGATCTCATTTTGGGATGACTTAGGCGACTGTGTAGCATGCTTCTGTGATGCCCGAATGCTTTGTTTGGACTGTGCGGTCTCCTTCGTCCTGATTAGAGTTTTGTCTCTGTGTCGTGACTTCGAACCATTTGGAGATTCAGTGGGCATTGCTGCAATTCCCTTTCACCCTATTCATTGAATAAAATTTTCAAAAATGAGGAGATAATGCATTTGATTACAACATCGCTACACTTCAGGGAACTAACACATTCGACTTGGAACGTTCATACACCCAGCTAACGAACAATTGGTGAACAAGAAAACCTCAAGTCCTGGACCATCAGCCTACGGCTAAGTCCTGGAGCTACAGGTTAATCAATGCGTGTCCAGATTGAAATTCGCCAGTTGAATAGTCTTTGCTAAACTGAACTTTAATTAAAACTGTGAGACTGTGTCATCGCCAAACGTCATAACAGATATGTCCCCATAAATATCCTCTCCTTATTACCCAATTAGCAAACCTGTAACCCTGGGGACGTTGTCAATTCTTAACGTTATTGCATAACTATCGATAACATTCAATTAACGTTATGCCTAATGTTACTTAAACAACTTCATAAAGAAGCAACAAGTAGCAGACAGTTTTACGAAATATGTCAGATTGCCACTCTGTGAAGCAAACTAGCTAACGTCAACATTATGACTAACTTAACGTGTTTGCGAGGTTAAATTGCTAACACAGAGTGCACACACCTAGCTAACCAAGCTTGCTAACGGTAAACAAACATACACACTACCAACAAAGTTAGCTGGCTAGCTAACTAGCTAACCACAGACACTTGTTTGCAAACGAATTCAGCTAGACAAGCACCTGACAGTGAATACTTGTATTTTTGTCAAATGGCTCAATTGTGGCAAATTAAACGCCGTTAAGAGAAAACGTTAAAAACATGAAAATCAATAACGGGCATTTACGAAATCCTGACACCATTGCGAACACAAATAGCATCCGAACCTCAAATTCCGTTTGAATCTGACGCCATGTTCCATTTCTCTTATTTAAGGCAAAAGCGTAACTTCCGTTCAGATTCTCCTTTTCTGATTGGTCAAGCGGCTACCAACTTGTTTAAAGGTACGATGAAACCCCGCCTTTACTGTCGGCTAAACCGTACAGTTGTCCTGAAAAGACTTCTGAATCAATCGTTAAATTCCATAGTAACTGTTCTTATTGTTTATTAAGATTTGGCTCGTTATTTTGCACAGTTGTTACAAGCAAAAAACAAGTTCAGTCTGAAGTGGCAGATGGGTCACATGATGACAACAAAGACGCCTACTTTGCCAGGCCAATGTAACGAAGTTGTCCGACTTCGCGCTCTCGTTGCCGCTTGCTGTGCATTGTTTCATGATCCCTATTATTAATGTATCAGGAATACAGCAGCGTTGTCTTACTGTGGTAAATATTCCCAGCACCAAACAAGAAACGGAATTTGTGTTGCCTACCTAAATATTGCGAGAATTCTTATAAATCCAGATTCCCAGTCTGCTGCATCTCACTGACTTGTTTTGAACAACTGCCCATTCAAGGGAGCCCGTTCAAAGCTTTCCCTGCAATGCCCATTGCATTACATTGCAGAGGGAGTGCTTCCATTTTTTTAGCAACAGTTTTCTATTTTAATAATTCTGATTAAGGGAGGCTACCTCCAATTTTTCTGTGGAATGGCAAGCTCTAGGCTATTTACATACAAAAGACAGGTAATGGGTGTAAGCCTAGACCTCACGATGTGTCATCACGCAGTGCGAGTTGTAATGAGTCCCCAAGGGAATTACACACTGATTGAAGCTCAGGGTGTGATATCATCTTCTACAGTGAGGATTCTCAAGGCACATCTGTAAGTGAAACCTTCTACAAAGACACAAGATGCGGTGGGCTCCCCGTAATATTTTTGGGGGAGAAAAGGGAAAAGGACAGGGTTTTTTTTTTTTTTGGGGGGGGCATTTTGTGCAGACAGTTGGTGTTGTCCCACCAGGGGTCAAGGAGTTTTATCATAATTAGCCCGGGTTCTTTGGGTAACTTCCACATCAGCTTTTCCCAATGACACACCAGGCCCACGGTTTACGCATTTTAAAAAGACAACTATTATAAAAGATTATATAATCATGCATAGCCTGCATGCCAGTCGCCCTTGGCTCACTTTTTGGAATGCAGGTCACCTACATATGAATCAGCTGGGAAAAATGCAGCACAGCAACATTCCGTCTGGTCTTAGTAAATTCCAATAAAAACATTTTAAAAATTATTTTTAAACTGTGTTTCGAATTTTGGACAATTTAAATATTTTATTATGGTAGTATTGTGGATACTCTGCTCATCAACATGATCACAAGCTTGGTGCATATCTATCCACAGTTTAATAAAGGGCTTTTTTATTTTTACACTGGAGAGTACCCAGAAAGACAACAACACCCATGAGGAGAAGGGAGAATAGGTAGAAATCCCCCTTTCATCAGTTCCACCTTTCATGAATGTGAATGCGCTTTTGATGGCTCTAACAATACTGTGATCATTTTCACAAGAACATTGCACAGTAAAAATGAATCTGATTAAACTTATTTAGTTGAACTTCAGCCCTGTTTAAAAGGGATCAATGGTGTGTGAATCTGAATTAATTATGAATTATCAGTCTCCCTGGATTAGGATTTAAATAAATCAGAACCATAGACTCACAGTACAACGTGAATAAAGCTTACGCTGTTTGAAGTACGGCATGGTTGTATGTTGTCTCTGTAGTAAAATTTATTTATTTTCTTTCAGAAATTTGCTATCCTGCATTCATGGGTTTTGTAATGTGAATTATCCCCTTCTTGCCCAGCCATACAGAATTCTCGTCACCATTACGTCCATAGAGATTATTGTGTAATTCTTCAGGCTGCTTCATGCCACAGTACCACTAGGTGTCACTAAAGACCTGCTCTTTCTGAAAACTTACTTCTATTAACAGCACCGATACTGCGCATTATGTTAGTCCGTACGTGTTTATGTACATTTTGTATGCAGAATATGTCTTTGTTCATTGAACACACATAAAGCTGGGTGACTTTATGGCTTTTATTTGTATATTTCAGTAATTACCCCTCTCTCTCGTGTCACACCTGCTGTCCAAGAGGCTAGCACATACATCAAAGCAAAGGGATGATGGACAAAGAAAACAGGCAATGCAGGAGGACCCATAAGACTGCTGGGTAATTGTGGTTCCCCAGCTGACAGTTGAGATTAAGCCCACATGAAATTTAGCAGCGTGCTTTATATTTCTGGACTCCTCTGTTTCCATTTGCATAATTGCATACTGGTTTTGCCTGAAGTTCCATCATAGAAATGGGCTTTTTAAAATCTAATTTTATTTATTTATTTATTTATCATCGCACTACCTAGGCTCATAAATTAAAATTTCTCTCAAACACACTTGTATTTAGTATTTCCCTCACAATTATGTATTTACTGATGTGCTGGCATTGTGGTATCTAAACCATCAGATGGAGCTATTATTTTTAAAATTTTTCATTTTGAAACAAAGCTAACCCAAGGACGTAAAACTACATGTGTAAATACCTCAAAGAAAGACAGTATTGCACACAGATTTGGTTTCAGTTACAAAAGAGAAGACATTTAAAAAATTCAGTCTTTATCATAAATCTATGACAAAGGCCTTTTTGCATGTTATGAGCCTGCACATTATCACTGTAGGCCTATAGTCTTATGACAATGTTGGAAATATATGACCATTATATAAAACAGCACAATATATGTTATGCAATCTGCTCTTGTGGTTAAACACACAGGCTTTACAGGGAATTCATCCTGACAGGCTGATAAGACTCAGTGGTCTCACACTTGTATGACTCAGTCCTATTGTGTGAGACACTCCGCTGCTTGGTAATTACGACCCAAACTATAAAGCCTCCAGTGCATTTCAGCCTGCACTGCTAAATACAGGTTAATAATGAACTGCGCTGGCATGTTCCGCACAGCAGTACTGCCACTCCTGTGTATGTGCGAATGTGCCTGGTGCTCTTCTGTTGAGCTGGACCACAGAGCCACATGGGAGGGTTCTGGATGGTACCGACAGACACTGGACCACACCGGCGTGTCTCAGCCTGAGCTGGAGTGTAGCTGCCTGCACTGACGTCCATTCGATGGAGCACGGAGGCGTGTAGTGATCTGTACCGCTCATCTAAGGTGCACCGAACCTGTTCAGTTCTCGGTCTCTGAGGAGGGTGTGTCTCGAGAAAAGAAAAAAAAGAAGTTCTCATCCATCTTGTTCTTCCATCTTGTGGAAAATAAGTGGTAAATGCGGAAAGGTTTTTTTTGGGGTTTTTTTTTAAAAACACACAAATCCTTTAAAAGGTGGGTACTGAATCCTAAAAAGTACACCAAAAACAGGTCTGGGTAGGAATATGCTGAACATATGTTTAATTCAGTGAGCTGTACTCCACTGAATGATTATGCAATTGATATGTTTTGCCAACTGTTACTACAATCTACGAGATGTAAGACTGTGGATAAAAGATTATATTGTTTTGTTTTATTTGTTTATTTGCTTTAACATTAGTCCTGAAACAGCTGCATGTAAGCCCATACTTAAGTAAATTCCTCACCAAAGGGCAGTAGTTCCCAGGCTGGGGGTTGTGAACCACCTGGATACATACACCTCTGGATACATATACACCTGGATACATACACACCTGTATGTGTTTTGACACATGAAAACATTTGACAAGTAAATATACATTTGGGTACATTTTAATAATTGGGTAGCAGAAGTACTCACACCTAATATGTGTCCTATGATTTTGGAAACTTCAATCACTGAGCACAATTTTACCATCAATTCTTCTATCTGCTATAAATTGTACTATTGTACATTCTCATAATGCCTTATGTCAAATGATCTGTTTGAAAACCGGTCACTTGATGTGAACCAACGTTGAAACTGTAGGCCCATGGCATTTAAGATAAACGACGTATTTTCTTTGGAGTCTAATTGCAATTACTGTTCTAAGTCAATCGACTAACCTACAAATCATTCGCAACACGATGGAGCGAAAAAAACACACTGCAAAATCATTGATCTGACGTCCACACTGGGAATAAATTGTAGATGTTTTCGAAAGTCACGGTGGACTATTTGTACGTATTGACTGTGAACTGATAGAGTAAGTTTTTTGTCATTGTCTGCAGTTTGATATATATATATCATATGGTTTTGTCCTAAAGCTGAAATACGTGTCAATAGATTAACTCTTTGCGTTTCCAGAGCCGATGCTGACGAAAGCATCCTACGATCAGTCAGTTTACCGGTCAGCACGGGACCAAATTAAATACAACCTTCAGAGTGGGCCTTTCAATTTTGGTAAAAGGAGCAAAAATCCAAGTGCATGCTAAATATACATTTGCATGTTACTTTTCTGCGCGTTTGGTAATAGTTCGCTGTCATTATAATTTTTATTAAACTTAGGTGGACTTTTGTAGGTGTGCCCCGTGATGACAAACATCGGGACATAGGTGTCCTTTAAGAATATATTATGAGGAAGCGTGCACGGGGAGCGTAGTGGAGTCTGAATCCGGCGGAAAGCAGGCGCACGATTCAAGGAAATCTGAACCAACCACAACGCAGACAAGAACCCATTCACCGCTGGTCCTGGAGAATTTTCGATGCAACCCACAGTATATATAAATACGTAACTATTCTTCAAAATCATATTTTATTATTTCGCACGTTTATATCTCAGGGAAACGGCATGGCTCGCGTGGGGAACGGGGCTGGAAATACCGACGTCGATGTGGAGGTACGTTAAGTTAAAAAGGGAGAAAACTGAAATATGATGCCTGCTTGGTGATACAATCTGTTTATGCACACATTTGAGAAACGCGTAATCTTTCGATCGTTCTTGACAGCAATATTGTACATTGTAGGGCACGTGACGTTACGAGCGGTCACATCTGTCAATTTTGAATACTCTTAAAATAGGCAACGATAGCTACATTTTTCACCACGTTAACCTCCTTGTCCCCGGTTTTTGGAGACACTACGTAGCTTACTACAGTATTCCGGAAGTTCATGGGTAGTCTTCGTGTTAAACGTTGACCCTACTCTAAAAGTAGGGTATATAGGCTACATTTGTAACTATTTAGAATAAGAATCCGTCCATTAGTCTTAGGCAAACTGCATTGCTTTAGCTGGTTGATAGCAAAATTAAAATTGCTCACCAATGCTGTCAAGAGTGAGACAATAGCATTGAGTTCTGTATGTGGCTGTGAGCTTGCATGACATTCAGCGTTAGATTTTCCCATACCTTTTCGTTGATTGCATCCATCAGATATACACCAAAGCACTCTCAGGTGTAGCGATGTTTTGGTAACGGTGTGGATTGTTCTGATAGCGTATCAATTTGATTGCATTGATTGACAGCTGATTTCACGACTTTCTGTTGTGTTTTAACGCTGTTATTATTTTTGTCGTCCTTTTAGAAAGGACGGAAGAGTTTTTAATAACCAGACGGGTTATCCCTCGTTTTTATTTATTATTAGGCCTATATGGTTCATTCTAACGATGTGTGGTTCATTCACTTCACCGACATGCGTCTGTCGCCTTTCAATTCGCGATGACCTTGTTGCCTATTGAGTAATGCCATCTAAATTGATCCGCTGAATGGAGGCAGTCGTTTGAAAGGATGTGCATAGGTGCGAATGAGGACGAAACCATTGTTTCACGATGTGTTATGGCACATGCATGGATGTCACCCTGTCCGTGCTCTTTTCTTGCAAACCCCTTCTTCTCCCCGGCTTAGCGAGGGTTATTCAGTAACCTACTCCGCAAGTTGCGTGGGAATAACTCGGTTTCTTTGTCTACAGGTAAAGTTTACTGATCATTTGTCTGGACAGATCAGAACAACCGAGTTTCTATGAGTGTTACTTCTCACATTAGTGGACTAAATGCCGTGGACTTTATTGTAGTCTCTGCCTCTGTAGTCAGTGAGCATGGAACGTGGCACTTCTCAACAGAGTAACACGTTTAAAAGCATTGCTATTGGTAAGAAAAAGAGTGATGTAGTGCTTCAAAATTGTGAAACGTGTAGAATGCTGCAGTTTTGGATAGAAGCATTCATTTTTAAGTTACACGTGCAGTTTTTCGTGAAGTGTCTTACGTTGAGGAAACTTGGGTGTGTTAGTTAGACGCGAGACCGTATATGACCCGTCAAGATTCCAGAGCCTAAACTGATTTTATTCCGGGTCAATATGCAGGAAAAGAGTGAAATTGTGGTAATGCCCATTACCTTCTTCCTGTCCCCTTGTTATTTGATTTCACCTACTTCCTATCACCTTGCTGCTTTGATTTCACCTACTTCCTATCCCCTTGTTGCTTTTGATTTCACTGTGACCGGGCAGCTCTTTTTTGTCGGTTCTGGAGTACTATTTTACAAAGTATTTTTCATTGTGTGTAACCTGGAGAATGTGGGGAAATACATAAAGATAATTAAAGCAAAAGTGTGTGTCTGTCTGTGTGTGTGTGTGTGTCTGTGTTTTTGTCAGTGTTTAAATATTACTTTGAAACAGGGTGGTCATACTTCTGTTTTTATCGAAGCTTTGAGGAAGTGGAGATGTACGAAAAAGCCCTCTGTTGCTCACAGAGACCACATCTCAGGCTTGCTTTAATGGCATGTCTGTGAGCCCTCATTGGCGGTAGCATGGCTAACTGGCTAATCCACTTAACATAATGCTGCTGTATGCAGTTCAATTGCTTGGAATCTATGTCTCTAATACACAAAGCGCTACTGTCACCGGAAGCAGCAAGTAGCAGGTTTTTTCAAAATCCATGTGAGCCCTTTGCAGTTTCTCCTGTACCCTGTATTTGCTTTATCGCAGAAAGGAAAAGCACTTTCCACAGTCAGTGTCTTAAACCACGGTGCACACAAGGCCTTATTTGGTGGAATATCCATGGTTTGATACCTGACCTAACCTTTCATCCTGAAAACATCAGCTGTTTTGCATCTACTGTGTGCACAACTACTTGTGATTAATCCCAGAATGCAACATGGATGTTTTTTGGAGGTTTGGCACGTTCCAGCCCTTACTGCTGTTAACTGGATGTCCCTTCCGGAAGGAAAGCAGAAAAGGCAGATTAGATTACAGAGTGCTGAATGAGCAGCCCACTAATTTCTACATTTCACACTTCTGGTGTCCTTTTTTCAGTATGACACATTCTTGAAAAGAGTGTTCGTACTTGACATTCAAACTGAGAAGTTCCCCTCTGATACCTTAAGGCAAATACCATCTGTCTTGGGAGACTCACAGACTTTAGGTTTTTCTTTCTTTAAAAAAAACAAAAACAAAACAGCCCACACCATAAAATGTGGAAAGGCTTGTTCTATTTATTTGATTGGTGGATATATTATTTCATAGGCTCTTATTCAGTAATACAGCTTGGTATTTGATGAGACCATTCAGGTTTCGTATTGGGGCGACATAGCTCAGTACGTAACTAATGGTTGTCTGGCAGTCGGAGGGTTGCCGGTTCGATCCCCACCCTGGGCGTGTCGAAGTGTCCCTGAGCAAGACACCTAACCCTAAACTGCTCTGGTGAGTGAGAGGCATCAATTGTAAAGCGCTTTGGATAAAAGTGCTATATAAATGCAGTCGATTTACCATTTAGTACCAGGCTTTGGGGTATGATGACATTGTCCCCACCTCTTAGCTACAGGCCCAAAGCTTTAATAGCTAGCACGCATTGTCATAGTGTTATTTTAGTTCTACTCTAAATCTTCCCAGACAGGTTTAACAGCACCACTACATGGGTTTGTCACACAAAAAAGTGCCTGAAGAGAAATGCTTGGAGAGTGTGAGATTCCTTTCCAAACATGGCTTAACTCTCATCACTGATAACATCATAGCTACCCAGGCCTTTTTGGTCACAGCATGAGTTTTTGTTTTCTCTCGGTAATAACATGGCAGTTGGTTAGGTTAAATGTTCTTTGGTGTGCTTTTCATTGGAGAATCCCTGTCCTCAGGCAGAAACGTTGAGAGGGTCTGATATAACCCTATGTTTTGTGGGGGGGGAGGGGTGTTTTGGCTCCAGGGGCCGTGTCCCATTGCTGCAGTCAAACGCCCTGAAATGGAAGTTTTTTTTGGAAGGGCACTGCTGCACCTCGAGTGGCCTCTCTCCATGGGTCAGGCTGCTAACAGCTGTTTACAGCTGCAGGGTTTCATTGGGGCCTTTCGGCTTTGTGGATGGTGGCACGGTGGTGCAGTGGGTAGCACTGTCGCCTCACAGCAAGAAGCCCCTGGGTTTGAATGGAAACCTGGGCCTTTCTGTGTGGGTTTGTATGCTCTGCAGCTGTAGGACATGGCCGCGGCGGGTAGAAGAGGTTCGGTGCATTTGTAAAAATGAGTATTTTTGTTTTATAGACTTTTATCTTTTGTGCTGTTTACTCTTGATTGTGTGTGGTCAAAGTCAAGTGCAAAACATTACTCAAACTTTTGGATTACATTTTACCTGAGACTCAGTATACTTATTATTTCACGTTCATGTTCGTTTCATTTTTAATAAGCTTTTCTGAACGTTTCAGAATTTCTGTGGACAGTATTATGGAAGTATTATGACAGACTACATTACATAAATACTGTGCATGGCCGCTCAATGCTTTATGACGTTTAGGACTTCCGATAGGCTCTCACTGGAGAGCTCCTCTGTAGGGTGGCGGGAATGAGAGCGTGAAAGAGTGGATGAATGCACAGTTACGGTAAATGGCAGCTGCCTTTGTGTGTTACTGGGGAGCTGGGGCAGGGGAGAGAGCCCGGAGCTGTCTGTCTGTCTCTCAGGCCCGCCTGCCTGCTGCTGTGCTGTCGCAGGATCCAGAGCACAGCAGCTGGAAGCTGGCCTTTACTCCCCCCTGTCTCCAGGCTTCATTTTCCATTCTGGGGGTTGAGGTTGGGGGGAGGTGGCACCCTCACGGCAGGTGGGAGGGTAGCACCTCTCTGGTGGAAATAGAGATCTTCTCTGTTTGACAGTGGGGCCTGTTCATCTTAGGCTAGGCTATACGTACGGCAGATAAAGCCCATTTTCAGGGCATTTTATTTTCTAGAATGTGTTCTGTGTTGTGGTAAGCGAGGTGTTTGGTGTGAAACCAGGTGTTGGCTGAGTGTCACCAGAGTGTCCTTGGTTCACTTTCCCCAAAAGCTTCAGTAATCCACTCAATCTGCAGGTTTCACGGCAGGTTTTAGCCTGAGCCAGCAACGTGTTGGGACAGGAGCTAGTGTCCACAGGATGCTTACCTCCACACTTCAACACCACGCAATATAGTCTAAGGGTGAAAAGAGGGTCATGTGTTATACCACTCTTTCATTTGTCTCTGTAAAACAAGGAACAAATTCACTCGATGAAACTAACGAACTGATCATTAGAGGGGGGAAAAGAAGTTTAAGCATTTTGTAACTTTTTGACCGTTTCTGAATGTTTGTTTTAATGAATCGTTTGGGCCTCTAGGACCTCCCAGCTGTATGAAAACAGCGACATGCTCAGAGCTGTCTGCGTCTGAACACTTAGCCCGAATTGCTGGTGTAATCCCATTAAAGCGAGCTCTGTGCTATATTAGAGCTGTATTAGCGACTGGGGTTTTTTTTTTTGAAGCCACGCAGTTGTTCTGCTCATTATTGACAGCGCTGTTGCCTCTGATTCGCCGGGCGGTAAAGCCTGACATTTTAAACAGCGCTCTCGCAAACATCGATACCGCGGCTGCGGCAGCATTGATTCTGATGTGAAGAGCAGCTCTTAGGGTTCGTTTAGAGCGTGTACTCTACAGACTACGGTGTTGTATAAATCTAGATGTCCTGTTTAGGGTCTAACACGACAGACCACTGTGTTGTATAAATCTGCATAGGGCCTATAATTACTGTTCACTCCCCATTCAGTTATGCTGCTCTTGAACTTTATGATGGTCTTTTTCAGGTGACACATCAATTGAATTGTCTGTGCTTTTATATTAAATATGTGCATTATTTTCCATGACAATTCCATATGCATATTTGTTGTACAGTATTATTACTTTTATGATTTAGCAGTAATTTATGTTTTAAAATCATGCACACACTACTATGCAATAATTTCTATGATTATTTAAAAAAGACAAACATCTTCTGGAGCGTCGTGTAAAATCTGGGTTGCGTCGTTGCGCAATTTCTGAACACGGCGCTGTAAATAAACTGCGCACAAAATGACAGTCATGATTTGTCCAAAGTGGCCCCTCTTGGAAGAGGGACAAATGAAGAATCTTCTTCTCATTAGTGCCTGCGTCTGTGTGTTCAGCGCCAACAGGCAGACGGCTGTACTCTGTATGAGGACGGGGGGCATTTGAGGCTGTGCTTCTGACACCCCCCAGTTTAATGGCTGTGCTTCGTGCACCCACCCCCGTTTAATAGGCTGTGCTTCTGACAACCCCCCCCCCCCCCCCCAGTTTAATGGGCTGTGCTGCTGACACGCACCGCTGCACAGCCCCACAGTCCGTTATCTGAGTCCTTATCTGATATGGGTCTGCCTGGGTTATTTTACACTCAGCAGCCTGAGGCGCAGGGCAGAGACACAGCCAGTGTTAGTGCCAGCGCATTAGGGCTAGCAGTGTTTGGATTAGTTACTGACATCACTCCTGTGAAATAATATGAGCTGCTAAATTGATCAAATGTATTAGTTATCATGTTGTCCTTTTAAAATAATTTAAATAATTATTTTGATAATCATCTACTGTACTGTTAAGCCCTTTTACCGATGTGTATTCCCTTTCAGTCCATCCTGTCTGTCTGCCTGACTTATCTGCATTGATATAGTACATTTTCCAGCAACAACTGCACAAAGCGCTTTACAGTGAACGCCTCTCATTCACCCATTTACACACACACACTCACTATCTCATTCACCCATTCACACACACACACACTCACCATCTCATTCACCCATTCACACACACACACACACACACTCACCATCTCATTCACCCATTCACACACACACACACACACACTCTCCATCTCATTCACACACACACACACACACACACTCACCATCTCATTCACCCATCACACGCATCTCCACTACTTCATTCACCCATTCACACACACACACACCACTCACCATCTCATTCACCCATTCACACAACACACACACACTCTCCATCTCATTCCACACACACACACACACACACACTCACCATCTCATTCACCCATTCACACGCATCTCACACTCACCATTTCATTCACCCATTCACACACACACACACACACACACACACACTCACCATCTCATTCACACACACACACACACTCACCATCTCATTCACCCATTCACACACACACACACACACACTCACCATCTCATTCACCCATTCACACACACACACTCACCATCTCATGTCAACCTCCTCCCTAATCTTCTTTCTCTTTGTCTTGCAGGACTGTTTTGAAGATGCCTATGACAGGATTCCTGTGTAAGTCCCCCCCTCCCATCTGAAAGTGCACACACTGCCCATACGCGACTTCCTGTTCTGTACGTCGACCACACTAACAGAAGAGTTCAAGGGTCATTGGAAAAATGTTCTTTATTCTGCATTTGCATTAGTGAAAAAAGTTGTGCAAGTCATCTGCTAAATGCCTGTAATGGAATTAGGTTGGGTTGCATTTTTGTGCAGATTTATGTCTCAAAACTAATCCTGTTTAGTTTAGTTTTCTTTGGGGGTATGTTTTGTTGCTTTTAAATTCCCCATTTGAGGCTGTGTGGCATTTCTTGAATATATTGTGATGTTTTTTGAGTTGTGTAAATTTAACAGATGTCCTTTGCGGAACATAGTTCCATCTGTTCTGTTCTGTAGTTCAGAAAAGTGGTCAGTGTCTTGCCGTATTTAGCTGCCTTATGTGGTAGATTTTATAGTAGGTTTATAATTAGCTGCTGTGCCAGGTTGGCTGGCTGAGCTCGCTGTGTAAACCTCAGACCTCTCGTCTGTCTTGCGTATTTCCTCCTTCGCCTTCAAACAGCAGTCCTGTGCCTGAACTGCACGGCCTGTGGAGTCAGATGAGTACACGTTTACATTTTGGTGCCACTTTTTTTGGGGGGATTGCAGACCAAATTGAAAGAATGGAAAACTTGATCCAAAGCCCTTTTTTGTGAACAAAAATATGGGAGGGAGGCCCTGGGGATTTAAACTTTGGTGGTCGGGGGGGGGGGGGGCAAGGAACAGCTAATTTTCTTTTGGATTTTTTTATTGGGTGGGGGGCTTTAACTGTATCATCCCAACACAGCAAAAAAATATTGGCGGGGATCATTTGCTGTTTTCTCCCCCCCCCCCGAAGATTCTAAATCCATGATTACAGACGTCAGGTCTTCAGTCTCCCAGGAGCCCATAAAGCCTCTGGTGTACACAGGAAGCACTTCCCCAGCCCCATAAAGACAAATGTGGTGGAAAATCAGGCCGTGCTCTGAGAGAGAGTCTCTGCATGTGTCGCTAATTCAAAGCGATCACTGAAAGCACAGCGTGTAGGTCGGACAAGTGGCCTCAATATATTACACCTCATCTGGTGAATAAGTCATCAAGTTTTCTTAATCAAATAAGCCAATTCATTTTCTAGATTGAAGGGCTGTGCCTTTATGTTGCACCTTTGCAGCACAACTTTTAGCACCAGGGGATCTTTCAGGACCTCAGAGGCTCTCCTGTGTTCCGTCCGAGTCTCTGTTCCTGTTTATGAGGTCACAGTAGGCCCGTGTTTCTCAAAGCTGGTCCTGTGAACCTACCAGAGAAGCGGTTTTTCATTCCACCTGAACTCTGAATTAATTCGAGAGGGCCTCCAAACACCCAACCAGATCCGGGTATAAAGATTAAAGAGAGAAGATGGAGAATACTTCTCTATTTCAGTGTGGCCACCCATTAGCAATTGGTTTCCGTTCTAGATTATTGCATCTAGTCGGCCTGTATGTGGACACTTTGCTCAAAATGATTATAGGTACAATGAAAAACTATTGGAATTAATTGAAGAAAAATCTCCAGTCTGTTTTGATCAAGATTATTGAATGGCAGTCTCCCTGTTGTGATTAATAGTACTTCCTGTAAAGAGTGCCCAGACGTAGCCTATTGCTAGCACATGGAATGGGATTAAGCAAAACTGAACCCCAATGTTAGTGGCTGATACTTAGCAAAATGGGCAAGCTTGTTAATCAGGGCTCAGGGCTTTGGAAATTTTAAAAGGAACAGCATGTTCTCTGCCTCCACCCCCAACCATGCCCCCCCCCCCCCCTGTTCATAGCTCCCCAGCCACAACTGGGTCAGTCTGTCAGAGCTTCAGAAGCGGGACGACACTGCAGCACTCCAGCGTTTGGGGCACAGGATGCTGTGGGCTCTCTTTCGACAGCCTATCTGTGCCCCAGAAACACGCCTCGCATGTTCTGGTGTCTTCAGGGCGTCAGCTGTGTTTTTCATTTTCGTTTCGGTAATTTCTTGTGATCGTAATGAAACCAAAAATAGTTAGAAGCACATCCTGTTTTCGGTGCTGAGTCAAAAAAATCAACGTGAATGTTGTTACTGCTGTCTCTTTTCACATTGGCTTCTCTATACGCATCAGTTATTTGGCAGTGGCAGCAGGGTAGTACAAGGTAAGAAGCTGGTCTTGAAACCCAAAGCAGGTACTTAACCTGAATCACTTCAGTATATATCCAGTTGTATAAATGGATGCTATGTGAATGCTATGTAAAAGGTTTTTTTAAGTTGCTCTGGATAAGAGTGTCTGCTAATTGCCTGTAAATGCATTTCTTCACTGAAATCTGAGTGGAGAGATGGAGAGGAACTGATCAGAGAGAGAGAGGAGATGGAGAGGAAGTGAGAGGGGAGATGGAGAGGAACTGAGAGAGGAGATGGAGAGGAACTGAGAGGGGAGATTGAATGAGCAATAGACTGGAGGAGATGAGAGGAACTGAGAGGATGGAGAGGAACTGAGAGGGAGATGGAGAGGAACTGAGAGGGGAGATGGAGAGGAACTGAGAGGAGAGATGGAGAGGAAGTGAGAGGGGAGATGGAGAGGAAGTGAGAGGGGAGATGGAGAGGAACTGAGAGGGGAGATTGAGAGCAACTGAGCAGATAGAGAGGAGAGATGGAGAGGAACTGAGAGGGGAGATGGAGAGCAACTGAGCAGATAGAGAGGAGAGATGGAGAGGAACTGAGCAGAGAGAGAGAAGGGAGATGGAGAGATAGAGAGGAAGTGAACAGAGAGGAGAGAGGGAGAGGCCGGCTGTAATTTCATCTGCAGTGTCCTGATGCCTCTTGCTCTCCGCTGTGCATTATTCAGGGGGGGCTGGGCGCAGGGCGCGGCCCACCCGTGGCGGGTTTGTACCGCATGTGCGCGTGTGTAGGGGAGCTGAGGCGTGTGTATGTGAGGGAGGTGCCCCCCCCCCCTCCCCGCTGGGCTGTCGCCATGTCTCTGGGGCGGCCACCAATCGCCGTGACGATCCCACGGTGCTTCAGAGGGGACGCGTTTGGGCGCCTCTGTGCTGCCCCCCCCCCCTGGGGTCTGAGAATAATCTGCAAAAGAGACCAAGTATGAGTGATGCCCTCCTCCCTCTCTGTCCCGCCCTCTCTCACTCACTCACTCGCTCTGTCTTTCTTTTTTATTTTTGTCTTTCCTCTCCTCTGGGCCCCCGTCTGCCTTTTCGCATCCCAGGCTGTTCCCTTCCTTTAGCATCGCGTTAGCGCTCACACATCCCAGAAACAGACTCGTTCAGCCCCCCCCCTCCCTGTTTGCGCATGGCAGTGGGAGCGCATGATAGCAGGAGCGGGGAGAGGTGTGTACCGCATGTGAGGAGGTGTGTGTGTGTGTGTGAGAATCTGTGGGAGATGTGTGTGAGTCTCAGTTCTGAAGAGAAGCGAGCACCAGCTATTATCGGTCCTCACTGTGCCGCGCTGTAAGTACGACGCCTTTCTGTGTGATATCGTCTGAAGTGCCGGCGCATCGGAGATGCGGTTCATACATTCGTTTGCTTTTCCTCTCGCCACGTGCTATACGTGCTAATTTGCGCTACGCTCATTTCAATACGTTGATGGCTGTCTTGATCTCAGGGAGGCATTCGTGTCTTGTTATCGGCTTTTTATACCTTAATTCTGGCTGCGTTTCTGTCAAATCTGATCTGTGTAACTGATGAGAGTGGCTGTGGTAGCAGCTCTTATTTTGAAATTTTTGCATTCAGTTGAGCCTATGACCCTGCTGCAGATGAGGGTGGAGCTGGGCTGGGGGGCTGGGGGACTGAGTTCCGGCGTGAGCAGCTGTGTGCCGAGTGCGTAGAGGGAGCACAGACTCCGCCAAGGCGACCGCTGTCTCGCGCGCTGTGATCGCCTGCCCCTCCCTCCCTGAAATGCTGCTCCCCCAGCCCCCCTCCCTGCCTGAAATACTGCCACATCCTCTGTTTCCCCCTCACCCCCCCTTCTCTGGCTATTTTTAGCACTGGAGCCAGCCCGTAGAGCTAGTTCTGGGGGAAGGGTGTGTGAGTGTGTGTGAGTGTGCGTGTGCGTGTACATGTGTATATCTGTGATTTTGTGTGAGTGTGTGTTTGTTTGTGTGTGTGTGTGCACACATGTTTATATCTGTGATTTTTTGTGTGTGTGCTTGTGTGATTTTGTGTGTGTGTGTGTGGGCTTGTCTGTGTGCTTATGTGAGTTTGTGTGTCTGCGTGCTCGTGTGTGCGCTTGTATGCGTGTGTTTTGGCCAGATTCCATGTGTGGGTGTGTATGTGTTCAGGAGAAGGGGTGCAGTTGAGGTTTGCGTTGGTGTAGGCAGCTGTATGAATGAGAGCTCTCCTCTCAGTTAAACGTCCTGCCTCCTTGTGGGGGAGGACGTACAGCTGATGTACAAACAAAAGGCCGATGGCTGTAGCATCTGTTTTTCATTGGCTAAATTAAATCAATGTAGTGACTTCTGGGAGGCGTTTGTGCTACAGGTCACGACAGTGGTCCGGTTAAAATGATGTTGTGCTTCGTGCTGTTGCTGGCACTGAACTACACCACAGTGTAACAGAACCTGCATTACTGAAAATGATGCTGTATATTCTACTTATAGTGGGCCATTTCACTAAGAAT
>NC_057939.1:52997083-53024583 GCF_018555375.3 Anguilla rostrata | reverse complement strand
ATGTTTTTTAGCTTATATGTTGTAAAAAAAAAAGAAAAAAAAAGTTATTACACAGATCACATTTATTATGAATTCACATTTCAAATGTCTATTTCTCGAGTGGTTATTAAGATTTCCCACTACACTAGAATAACCAGACTGCACAAACATTGATGTGGTATTTTAAAAATAAAATATTTGTACTGCATGTGAAAAGACTCTGGGGCATCACCAGGGATTTTGGGCCCCACGAAAAGATCTCACATTGGGCCCCACCACCCCAGGATTGGGCCCCACCACCCCAGGCCACCCCGTCCCTGCACAATTATGGCAACCACAGCAAATCTTATGAGGACCCCTGTCAGTCAGGGCCCTTGGGCTCATCCTGACCGCCATTTCATTACAGCACAATGTGCACAAACCACGACTACAGACTACAGACACTCCGTTTGGAGTATTTCATGTTCCGTGACAGCATTCAAAACAAGATAAATTGTGCTTTGTCAAAAAAAAAAAAAAAAATAGAGCATTTTGGCAGAAATGTGCACAGTCTACCTCACCAGGAAATGAGAGAATAGTCTGGCAACTCTTCTCTAAATAAGCCAGACTCAGATGTTCACGAGCCAGACTAAAACTGCCCCCTTTTTTGTTGCCAGGCACCCAAAATCAGTGTAAAGCCGGACCATTAAATTGGAGAAGGTTTAAGTTTCATTAGATTGCATATGGCTCTGGGAGCTCCTGTATGATTGTACATATGATGGCGTACAGTGTGCTTGGACACTGTTTGAGGAAACACACCACAGCGTGTTGAGCTCAGTCGTCTTTAAGATGCTGTCTTCAAGGAAGGTACCCAAAGGCATATGTTTCCTGCATCTCAGTCAGTCATTTGTGTCTCAGATTTGTTCTATGCCGGTTTTTTTTTGTTTTTGTTTTTTGTTGCTAGGCTTTACTTTTTAAGAGCGGGTGGCAAGAGTTCACAAACCAGGCTTACGTTCTTCACCTGGGCTTCTCCATGGTAACGAGGGCCCCCCCGTCGAGTTCACAGAGCCCCCGTCGACTCATCTGCGATTCCAAATGTTTTCTACCCTGGGACTACCCTGGGTGCGAGAAAAAAAACACAACTGCAGCTGAAAACGTTGGCCCAGATCATTAAGTCGCTCGTTTCCCTATGGCCCTAACGAACGGCATTTCTTCTAGCTTAATATTCCACGTATAGAGATTGTGACAAATAAGCCACCACCTTATTTGCAGAACGTCATGGAAACAATTCAACAGCCCCATCTGCTGGAGGCATTTGAGGCTCGATGACCATCCTCACCTTGTTAAATCTACAGTTCACTGCCATACCCATACATGAAGCTCCTTCTGAAACCAATTGTGTAGCCACGTCCAGTTACAGCTTCGATTCTCTTCCTCAAACACTAATTTGCAAATACGTACATGAGTCAGTATAACGCAGTAGGAACAACCTTAATAAGATGGCAACGTCCATTTGAGCTGCGCTTCGTACGGCAGTAATGGAACCTCAGTCACCGGTGCAATTATAGAGAGACCGTGGCCTTAATACAATGAGTGCCTCGCGTGCATGACAGAGCGAGTTAAAACAGGCAACTCCAGGTGCTTCAGACAAACAGGAGCACAATGTGCGGGATCTAAAGTTATTTGATCAATAACAATAAACCGTTTGGCATTCTGAAGTCACAGATTGGACAGATGACAGTATATCACCTTAGCCACGTACAGTAATTACATATACATGTAAGACAAAACTATTACGAAGGCCCTGTCACACACTGGCAAAGCCTGATATGGGATGTCCAACACTTCTACCTTAACTTCCGGAGACCCAGCAGGAAAAACATTATATAAGTGTGTTGCATGATAAATAAATAAATAAAAACATGTTGCAGTGCGAATATTTTCAAAAATATTACTTATTGTATTTTTATTGAGTCTATAGCAGAATGTGTACAAAATATGCCTATTGAGATTAAGACCAGAGGCTCATGTCCCCTGCAAGGGACAAAAAATGAATTGCTGGGTCTTACTGTCTGAGTTTAACAGCATACGTGGTGCATGTGAATTTGGGCCCAGACACGACAGGTGTTTCTCTCAGGTGTTAGGAGGTGATTGACATTTGGCAGGTAGAAAGGCTACACACCACACACTGACTATGACCGTTATTGCAGCATTCGATAATTATCGTTACAGTATATCGCCCAGCCCTGGTCTTAACAGTATATTTAGCGCATGTCAATGCTTAAGCCAGCCAGGCAAGGTAAACAGTACACGAGAATTACAAAGGCTAACACAGCTGGGTTGTCTAATTACTCTGTACTTACGTATGTTAATTCTCCAAAGTATCTGAACTCAATATTTAAACCCTGCACTTAAGTGTGTCATATTTAAAAGGTCATCACAGCAACATCCCAAGTGTTTGGCTTTTAAAATTGAGCGCGGTTGTTGACACGCTAATTCTAAACGCTAACCTATATGGCTGCGATAAATTATTATCATAATTTGACGGTGAATAAATTAGTCAGGGGGTAATTGCTGTGTACATTCAATTTGTTAATTAGAGTTTGTTCTTGTCGACCGGCGTCAGTACAAGCGCGGGAGACGGCTGAAGACGCCACTTAATGTCACTTGTAGACAACGCAATTAATCTCGCAATGGCGTAAGGAGCGTCTTCAGCCCAGAGGCTTATGTCTCCAAGTGTCAAGAACACAAGGCTCTCTGTACTCAGCGTTCTCTCTGGCAGCTGGCTTTCGTGCTAATCCTACGCGCTTTTATCCCTCTCTCTCTCTGCTGGTGAGCAGGGGGTACGGGGCAGGTGGTGTAGTATAATGGGTAAGGAGCTGGTCTTGTAACCACAAGGTTATAGGTTCAATTCCCGGGTTAGGATACTGCCGTTGTACCCTTGAGCAACCTTAAGGTACTTAATCTGTATACAACTAGCTTCAGTGAATTAAATGCTGTGTAAGTCGCTCTGGATAGGAGCGTCCGTTAAACACCTGTAATGTAATGCCTGCCAGAGGGCATTATTGGGAGGACGCTGCTTCAGTTGTCAGGAGGACAGTGGAGGTTGCTCCTGTAAATGGGAAAGGGAGAGCCCTGCAGTGTACTCAGTCAACTGATTAATCATTCCTAAATTAAATGCGGTTTAAAAAACTGAGACGTTTATCTTCAGCCCAGTAAAGGGAAGGGCTGTCGACCACCATCTACAGCACAGGTGTCAAACTCCGGTCCTGGAGGGCTGCAGTGTCAGTTGGCTCTTGGTGTGCTTCAGCGATAGTGATTCATTTAAGTCATTGATTGGCTGAAGAGCCCACACACCTTGTTACCAAGGCCTCAATTGGCTGCTTATTGAAAGGAAGACACAAATATCCGCAGACACTTCAGCCCTCCAGGACTGTCAGACACCCCTGATCTGAAGGCAAAGACAAAATGTACGCCTTAAAATGTTCACTATCAACTCAACTAGACGACAGAGTTTATATGTGTGAATGGGGATCGCAGGTACTCTATCGGAACATTATATTGTATATTTTACATCGTGCTAAATGGGCTCTGCTATTTCAGGTTTTATGAGAACTGGCAGGTTTGCTAGAAGTAAAAGTCAGCAGTAGTTTAGACTAGGCGCCATACAGTGGTCCAAGCTTTTTGCCATTTATCAGATAGGCTTATAGAATAATGTACATTTGTTATTTAAAATCAATTTATGCAGCCGGATATTTAGTAATTTTGGGATTGGTACACTATATGATCAAAAGTATCTGGACACCCCTTGGTCTGGGGCTTTGGGATTAGTTGGAAAGTCAACTGCCAGCCAGGCCTGTTCGCCCAATCAATGCTCAACCTCACTAATGCTCTTCTGGTTTAATGGAAGCAAATCCCTGCAGCAATGCTCCAACATCTAGTGCAAAGCCTTCCCAGAAGAGTGGAGATTGTTATAACACTAAAGGGTGGACCAGCTTCATATTAATGCCCATAATTTTGGATGATATGTTGGATGTCAGGTGTCCACATACTTTTCGCCATGTACTGTACCTCGGGAAAGGGTACAACAGTAGTGACCCACCTGGATATTAAACCTACAACCTCAGAGTTACCCTACTATTAGACTACACTGCCACCACCTCCACTGCCCACAAACAAGCAGCTAAAGCAATATATAATTAATATTCATAGGTCAACTAAATGCACAATCACAAAAAAACAACTAATCAGTCAGAAATGTAAGCTTGTCACACTTTTATTTGTGTGAATATCAGATAATCTGACATTTCTAACTGTGCTTGCTACCGGTGCCGACAGCACAGGAGTTCTGCTTTGTTTGATAAAGATCAAAGCCAATTGTCCTTTAATGAAATAGAAACACAATCAAGAAAAAAAAGCAATAATCGTTTATCATAAGTGTACCAGATGTCACATCCTACATGTACATGTGTTTTTCGCCAACAAGCACATATGAAGATCTGCATACAAACTCATCGCTTGGTTTAGAATATCTAAAACTAAATTGCCTGCATATTTGTTTTGTCAGCTTGCTGGATGTGACATTTAAGTGACAAAAAAAAATCTTGGCTCGTTTGGAAGTCCTGAAACAGAGGAAAAATCCGCAAGATGTTTTGGTTGAAAAGAATGGCGGTGTTTTGGCAGGCACACAATAGAGGAAGGCTTTACATTCAACGCCGACTTCCCTAATGAGACGCGGCTTAAGCTCAACTGTCACAATCCTAAATCGCAGGCACCCAGAAACGTGTAATCTTCCCGAGTGTGGGGACACCGGGCGCAAAGGCATACGCTTTGTGATGTCAAAGCAGAGCCCAGCGTTCCCACATCATCCAGAAAACAACATGGATCTGTAGTCTGTTCTGGATGACAAGGGAGGGTAGGCGGTGGAACCTCCATGCGATCAAAATTCCAGACCCCCTCGTACGGACTGACGAACCAATCAGGTGCTCCAGATGGAAGACCTTGCCGTGGAATCCGGGGTCCACCCGCATGAAGTCTCACCACAGAACTTAATTCGATGTTCTTCAAAAAACCCAAACCAAAACTTTGATCAACTGTGATTATAAATATATACTTAGTATTTTTACTATAAATCTGCAAGGGGTACACAACAGCCATCTTTGCGAACATTATTGAAGTGTATCCAAAGGATTGGTGGGGAGAAAAGAAATGAAAAACACAAGAAGGCTTTTCATTGAATAGATGCTATTTTCCGATCAGCAATGAACAAATTTATTTCAATTAAACATGATACCTTTGTGAAACTGGGCATTTATCCAGTAGTGTGTCGGAAAAAAACAACTTCTATTGACTGTAATTAACTGGTAATATAACTGACAATATTGTTTCAGTGCTACATATTTCACAAGCTCCCTAGAGGCTAATGAAAGGCAAGGAACTTTTTTAACATCCCCAAGTCTCTCGTGTTTAATTATGACTGAATTCAATTAGAGCACACATATCAGATATCGATGCCCTGCAAATCATAACCTTTCATGGGTCAGTTAACCGTTACTGCTTGCACCCATCTTATTCCTGTATCATGCTGCTAGCTGCTTCAGCACCATGTCACATTGGGTTGGCCGACATAACCAGGTTTTTAATGTGCAAAGCTTTAATGTATACTTACATTTTTGGTAGCGTCTCTTTTTCGCCAAGAAAGGAAAATGTGTTTTTTTATGGGTATTTCATAAGTTGCACAACAACTAAAACAATCTGGCTAAAGTTTTGTAATGGCCCTTTTTGGTGATATTTCTTTCTTTTTTTCCCACTGAAAGCAATCATGTATTGGCTGATTTGACCTGAAATGGGACTCTTCGAGGAACAACCATTAGAGGATTTTCTCACTGTCCTTCTTTCTCTGAACACAATTGAGAAGGCTTTAGTTTATGACATAATTGTACACCCACAGTCTTGGCTGGTGAAAGTAAGGGTAGAGTAGTACTTTAATGATGATGAAACGCATCTGACTAACGATCCTCTAATGTGCTTTTTAATCCGGCGAACACAAAGGACGCCCGTTTTGACCCCGTGGCTGTCGAAGCCCCGGTTGTCTTTGGTTTAATGGCCTTGCTTTGTGTGTTCCTTTCAGAAAGACTCTCAGCCCTTTTTGTTTTGTTTTGTTTTTTTTTGCAGATCCTCTCCATGCGTGGTATCTGTTTTTGGAGGGCGGTGAGTCATACTTTCAGACGCAGACACGCCAAGAGAGAGACGACACAGGGTCACACCCTCGCTGTGAAACGGGGGGCGCGGGCGTCGACGCCGGAGTCAAACGAGTTGATGGCGGGAGGCGGTTTCCCGCCATATGACTCATCGGCCGAGTCGCGGGCCCCCGAAAAGTGGTTAGCCGTCCCTCTGATCCCGCCGATCTCCTGTCGTTTTCCCAGTTCTCTCCAATTAATTCCCATCAGCCCCCTCACCGACGCGAAAAGAGCGCAGGGCGCCTCTCTCTCACAACAACACCGGCGTCTGCCGTCGAATTAATTCGGACACCTGTCTCTGGAAAGAGGCATGACCAGACTTGCCAAAATCAATTTAGCGGAACACCCAAGGATGAGGCTGACCGGACGTGACCGGGAGGGGGAGGGGGGGGGGGGGGGCGCGTGGGGATGGATGTTGCGGGGGATTCACAGATTTCTGTTTAACCGCCCATCTGTGACAATTAATTCTGAGGAAAGGAATCCATTCTGTTCCTCTTTTTATTATGTTATTTTTTTCCCGCCTAAAAAAAAAACCGCCACCAGCATCGCAGGCGCTCGGCTCAAAGGAAATGGCGGATAAAGACAGGCTAATGTTCCATTCCCGTGTAAAAATGGGGGTGGGCAGGGGGGGGGGGGGGGGGGGAAGGGGGGGCGGAGTTGTTTTCAACCAGACCGTCCTCTCAGACGCCAGCCTGTTGCTCCCGCTGCCCGAGCTGATTATTCCGCGCACCTGTCACCCACCTGCCCGTTAGCCACCCGCGTTTCATCATCCCCCGTTCCCGCGAAGCGTCCCTCGTGTTTTCTGAAACCGGCCTGTAGTTCAGCAAACACCCCTGCTTCTCCCCCTCATAGTGCGGGTCTGTGGTTTAATTAGACTTCCTCCAACAGGATCAAACTCCCAGGGTACAGTGCTTCAGAGGTCCGTTTCGCTGTGTAATTAATCTGCTCATAAATGAGTAACCTGCTACTCCTCTTTCCAGCAGCGGGGACACATTTCACTGCCCCTGGTCTTTAAAAGACATTCTTTCCTTTTTTTTTTTTTCAGAAGAAGATACAATGAAAAATAAGGATAATTTTTAATGATCAGCTGGAACTTGAACTTGGGTGGCTCATTTGGAAAGGCCTTTTCTTTTGACTGTGGGTGTCAGGTGCATGAAATAGCGAGGCCTTCTGTGTATGCAATTAACGATTATATTTTCATTTCAGACATTTGGCAGCCGCTTTAGGCCAAAGCAACTTACAAGAAGTGCATTTAACATGGCAAGCAAACACCAGAGCTAGAGATTGAGAAATGCATTATCATATAACTGTCACTATCAAGGTGCTGGTCTCAATACTTGGTTGATAAAGCAACTTACAAGAAGTGCATTTAACATGGCAAGCAAACACCAGAGCTAGAGATTGAGAAATGCATTATCATATAACTGTCACTATCAAGGTGCTGGTCTCAATACTTGGTTGATAAAGCAGGAATATGGTTTGTTAGTTTATTGATTTTACATATTAAATAGAACCATTTTTGGGAAACAAAATTTTGGAATCTATGCAGGCACAATAAGATGAGAAATCACAGTGTGAAAGAGTTTGGTTCCAAGGAGACCAAAAGTAAGATGTCTAACTTAGCTATTTCACTCTGGACTGTGTTTCAGCTTAATGCCGCTTTTGCCGTTTGCAGAGAAGATAAATTGCCAGTCCTTTGTGATCCAGAGTAATTGTGTTTTTATCACTCTTTGGCTCGGTTAATGCGAGAGGTAGTTCAGAAACTACCTATGGGGACTACCTCAGAATGCCTTCCTGTTGCAATAAAATACATGAAGAGTGAGTTCCTGTTCACAAACCTGTTCTCACCATTATTTCTCTCTTTGGGAAGGTTGTTTGATGTCAGACGTCAGCTAACCGCGAGAGCTAAAATAATTGCCCCATCAGTGGAGCCTTGCAGAATTTCTGTTAAACGGCAGTTGCAAAAAAATTTGCATTCCAAAAAGATAAAAGTAAAAAGCAAACGTTTCTCTGGATGTTGTCTTTGTGTTTCTCACTCTTTCTTTTAAATCATGCCAAAGATAATTTAACTGAATCTATGGATAACCAATGTGACAGATAACCAAGATTCCTCCTGAGAGGTAGAATAACATATAGGATTTCTGTTTAACAGAGGGAACTTACTGAACATTAAAAATGCCGTAAATATCCAGCTGTTTAAATGGATCGTCTCCTTCGATTCAATAGTGTTGAATCGAAGGAGACGGAATGAACACTTAACTGTGAGTGAGTGTTGTAATCAGAACAGGATGTGCGAGTGTTCGATTCCGAGCCACGCGCGCGCACGCGTGTGTGTGTGTGTGTAAGGTGTAAGTGCAGGATCAGCAGAGTATAAGAGGGCATAGGCCTGTCAGGGTTGTCTGTCGATGCTAAGGCGTGAAGCGCAGAGGGCTAGCGGGTCGGGGGGGCGAGGGGTGGGGGCGGAGGGGGCAGGGGGATGTCTGCTAGGATGTGACAGGGTTACATTAGCGCTGAGAGAGGGAAGCGCTGTCACCGGGTTGTGGACGGAGACCGCTTACAGGTCCAAGGACACGCGCACGCACGCGTCGGCCTGTCGACCAACGCCGCCGCGAAGCTGCCGCGATGTGCGGAGAAGGTCAAAGTCAGGCGATGTTAGACCTGCGGCCCGGTCCGAGGGTCTGCGTTATTCACTCCCGCGCACGTTCACCGGTCGCGTCGATCAGCGGGCCAAAGAACAGCACGGCCGTTAGCGTAGCCTCACGGCTAGTTATCCTTCACCTCCCACAGTTTCTGTCTTTCTACACAGCGGCATTTCACATTAGTCTCCGGGGAAAATTAATAAAAAATCGAATTAATCCCCTTTTCTTCTTTCGCATTCTCGACTTGAAAAGGCAACAGTGCTACACTGAACAGCAGCTTTGAATTCTGGGAATTTTCAATATCTGCTCCAAAACATGAGACTCGAACATAGCAAGGGGCATTTTCAAGTTTTAGATTTTTATTTATTTATTTATTTATTTTTAATTTTAAATTTATTATTATTACTGTTCTTGTTTTACTCGTGATTGCTTTTCTGTTCTTGTAGCTTTTGATGTGCGATCCCTTTGCAGTTCCTGAACGTGACGAGGATGACACGCAGTTCCTTTCAGACTGCGCTGAAAGAGTGGAGTTTGTGTGAGTACCTGGGGGGGTGGGGGGCGGGGTGGGGTCATTGAGAGTGCAGGAAGGTTTTTATAGGAGGCAGATGTATACTTTCACCACCTGGGTGTCTGGGTAGCCGTTCCAGCTGTGGGGTTTAGCCTCAATGTAGGGGACATTACCGGAGAAGTCGAAGGAGCCTGAAATAAGCTGGATTGTGAAAATTGTACTAATAATACCCAACCCTGTGTTATCACAGCCTGGGGCACATCGAACAGATAGTTGCCTTGACAGAGAAGCTCTCCCTGTTCTGAGTTCGATTCAGCCCCCAGGAATCTTCTGCAAGCCACCCTAACCCACCGGATGAAAAACATAATCGCGATACAAACAAGGCAGGGAGAGAGACTTGTTTCGTAATTCACACGGTTTAGATGTCTGAATTGAAATATATTGTTTATACATATTTGTTTTCACATGAACCTTTTACATTAAATGTGCCATAAATTTTTGCACAGCCTGAAACCCAGTTTGGGACAGGTACGGCTGTTGTTGTCGGCAGGTAGGATTCATTAGCCTGGTTTAGGCGACTTAAAATAATTTTTTTTTTAATTTTAAAAAGCTCTTAACATAAATGTCCATCCTTTTCATAAGAAGACTTATGAGTGCTAATTACAGGGCGGTACTCAGTTTCACTTCCCCTCTTCCCCCGATGTCCTCTCAGATCTGCACACACAGGTGTGAATGAGCGCTCCACCAGGGGTCTGGGAAGCTCAGTGATCAGTGAAGCCATTGATCTGCGGATCAGCGTCGAGGGGCCCTGTCGATTTGAGGCAAAGCCATTTGGAAGTTCGGGGATCTCTGTTTGATCAGAGAGGACGAAAGACAGGATCAAGGCCCCGGCCCCGGCCCGACTGCAGTGCTTTAACCGCACCAAAAATGGCGGGGAATTTCTGCGGGGGGAGGGAGAAAGAGAGAGAAAGAGAGGGAGAGGGAGAGAGAGAGAAAGAGAGAAAGAGAGAGAGAGACAGAGAGAGAGAGAGAGAGCTGGACGCCTGATTATTTATTCCAAACGCTGCCAGACTTGGAGTGGCCATAATTGCAGCCTGAAGTCCCAGATAATGAAGGAAAGTCCGTGTCATGCTGCGCTCGCCAAAAAAATGCAGCGGCGGAGTCGCCAGCGAAGGCCGAGGCCCTGTGTGGTGATCAGGTGACGGGACGGTCTCCTAATCACATCGACACCGGCAGAGCCCTCCAGCGGGCCGCTGACCTTTTGATATCGCGGTGTCTCCCGACGAAACCCAAATGGACTGCGAGTGAGGGTGATTCAGATGAAACAGGGGGGGGGGGGGGGGGGGGGGGGGAAGGGAGAGCCTGGCGGTAATGAAGGGGAGTTCAGTCGGCGCAGGTGCAGCGGTTGACATTATCTTTTGTCAGGAAGAGCCGCCTTTAAGGTACAGATGATGATGATGATGATGATGATGATTTTAACCTCTCACCACAGCAGTAGGTTATCTGTGAGGCCTGTAGGGGAAATGTGGTAAAATAGAAAAAATAAACTGGGCATAGAGGTGGGATTCTCCCAGTGCAGTGGTCCCTCAGCCCTGTTCCCGGAGATCTACCGTCCTGAAGGTGCCACAGATGAGCAGTGCAACGAGATCTCCAGCCGTTGAATGAGGAGTGTGCTTGGTTAGCGTTGGAGTGAAAACCTACAGGACGGTAGATCTCCAGGAACAGGGTTGGGCAGCTTTGCTCTAGCTGGTGAGTGAGGTGTGTGGTTTCTTTTGGTTGGAGTGAAAACCTATAGGAAGGTGGATTTCTAGGAACATGGTTGGGAACCACAGTCATAGTGGTTTTGGGAGGGGGGGTGGGGAGTGTTTTTGTCTCCCAGATTTTGAGTGTGACAGGGGGAGCTGATGGGGAAATGGCTCTCTCTCTCTCTCCTGTGTGTCCCGTGGCATTCTCTCAGCCAGGACCGCAGGGAAGGGCCCGGAAAGGCCGCCCGCTGGGCTGAATTAGCACTTCAGGCCTGGAGGACAGCAGCTCAAACGCGGACTGATTGGGGCCTGATTGTGCACCGGAGAAACAGGGAGAAACTGCCCGCGTCTCAATGATTGGCGGGTGCTTACTCCGCCCCCCGCGCAATTCTCTCCACTCTTGAGGAACTGGCAGTGAATTTCAATCACAAAATAAATTTGCCCAAATAAGTGGGGCAGTAACTACTCTTTCATGGATGTTTTTTTTTTTTCATGGCAGGAAATCTCGGTGTATAATCTTGGCGATCCTTGCAACTGTGCAATATATTTTAAGAGTGAAGCACAACCCTATGTGTTTAATGAAAAATAAACTCTATGAACAGAATGCTTTTAGACTTGATATAACACTAGAAATTTGCCATGCTCAAAAAAATTAATAAATAAACTTGAAGTAAAATCCTGCAATGTATCTGACCATTCCGGAACTGACTGTAGCTTGGCATTCCCACAGAGTAGCACATAATTGGCCATTGTGTCAACCAATGAGAGAAAAGTTTTCAGCTGATGTAGTCGGCCACCTGTGGTCTGCCTAATACCGGCAGCTCAGAAACAGTGTACTTTTCCCCAAAGAAAATGACTCTGCAGATGGACAGCGCAGAGAAACGCCCCCACCCCCCCCCCTCCCCATCCACACCCCCCCCATTACCGTTCACACTCGCACCACTTTTGCTTCAGTTCATGTCAATTCCGGTTTTAAGTAAATCAAAAATCACTGTGGTAAAAATCCCCAGACGTACGGTTCATTCTGACTCATTTTTCTAAAAAGCGGTGCGTCTGCAGAGGCTGAGATTCGGCACCTGTCTGCAAATCCATTTCCTCCCCGCCGGGGGGGGGGTGGGTGTGGGGTGTGGTGGGCAGGCGGTGCTGACACCCCAGGGGTGTTCTCCTCGAGCCAAAATTGATTTTCAGACGTAAATGACCGACTTTCCGACGCTCGGGGTACACCCACCTCCGCCACTGTGCTTTTCTTCGGAGATGAGGCTGTACACAAAAGACAGCACCCGACAAAAGGCACAAAGCGGTCGGCCCCTAAATGAGCTCCTCAGACCGGGAAAAGGCTGCCAGGAAGCTGAGGTGCAGCTCGGAACAAAACCATTAGGTAGTGATTTAAGCCATCTCAAGCAAATTTTGGATTTTCTTCTTCTTACATTGAAAGAAAACTGGGAAAAAAAATCTTTTCTCTAGCCCATCACAAAAGGCTCTAGAGGGACACAGGTTTAGAGGAAAACTGATCATCTGTAACAATCAGATTTTCATATTTTATTATTAACCCTTTGAAAAGGTTTTTTCGGAATGTTTTTTTTTTTTTTTTTCAAAATTCTAAGTCAGTGTTCTAGAACTGTGACGTTGCATTCCATGACCAGCAGTGATTGTTACATCAGCGTTAGAATGTTAGTCTTCCACACCATTAGCAGAGACCCACAGCAAGGCAGGCTGTCCAGATCCCACATCTGCGGAAAGACAGAGCCGGAAATGGCAGCTTAAGGAGATAAGATGGAGACTGATACCCCGGAGCAGCAATTTCTCTAGGCTAAAGTGTGTCTGCTTACAAAGACTGACACGGGGCTATCTGTCTCTCCGTCAGAGTCACACAGGAACCCAGCTCTGTAAGCTACACACAGTGTCCTCTGCTCTGAAACACATTACCACATTGTCACTCAGTGCCAATGCCCCCCTGTGCCCTGCCGTAAGACCCAACACTACACTGTCCTTTAGTCTCAAACGCACGACCACAGCGTCCGCGACTCCTAAACCCAGGAAGCCACACTGTCCCCAATCTGTAAAACACACCATCACTCACACTGAAGCACAATGTCAAACTTTCCACCTCTCCCTCCCTCTCTTTCTTTCACATCCTTTCTTTCTTTCCTGCACCGAGTGGAAAAATGAAATTCATTCTTCAAACACCCTTTTTCAGTTACCTTTGCAGCTGCTTTTTTTTCTTTTTTTTTTCTTTTTTTTTCCCCCTCCCCTCGGCCAATTCATAATGATGACATCACGAGGACTGAATTGCCGTTCGAAAGACAGAACGGAGCTCGCCACCGAACCCATCTATCTGGAGTGGGAGACCCAACGCGAGGGAGACTCTGGGGGGATCTGGAGACGGGCCCGGGGCGTGACATCGATTTTCCCTCCCGTCAGAGGTCAAGGGTCACGGAACAGCGAGGCACGGCCCTCCAGCGGAGCTCCAGATTACCCAGAAGTCATCGAGCAGAGCTTCCAGTCAAGAGCTCCAGGACGCAAGGCCAAGGGAGAGCAGAATGGGTTGTGTGTGGGGGGGGAAGGAGGGGGGGGGGGTCCTTCAGGCAATCAAGGCTTCACCCACTAATGACTGCAAATGGCAGCAGGGCCGGGACCGGCCTATTTAATGGCCCACTACAGACGTGCCAGGGGACGGTTGATTAGGCGCTGAAGTGGCTAATCACTCCATGATCTAAAGCCACGGTTAAAGACAGGAATAAAGAGAGGTTTTTTTCAGTTTTTTTTTTTTTTTTTTTTTTGTAAGGGAAGAAGTTCAGAGTCATTCTGGTCTGAACGAAAATGTGAAAATGTGAAAATGGATGGGTCCGTACGCCCGAGTCCTCTGAATTAAAATGCTGTAGTATTCTCGAGCATGAGAGCACTTTTCTTTGTGCCGAATATTTGCATTTTTTGGGTTTATTACAGTGTGCGCTGAGGGCATGGCAAGTGGAGAGCATTATCCATTCAGGGCTGGCGAGTTAGGGATGCGACCGCTTCACTGAGAAGGAGACGGTCGCTGCTCGATCCCGAAATTGCTTGTCAGACACATTCGTTTAGCGCACAAGAGTCAGACTCGGTTGTGGAGGGCTGCAACGTCCCCGGGGTTTTTTGGGGTGTTCTCAGCACCAGTGGTTCATCTGAGTCACTGATTGGCTAAATAATCCACACACCTTGTTCTCAAGGCCTTAATTGGCAGCTGATTGAAAGGAAAAAACGCAGAAACCCGCAGACGCTGCGGTCCCCTTGGGATTCAGTTTGACACCCCTGGTTTAGCAAATAAGTTCCTCCGCTTTTGTTTTCCGGTTGCCAATGCGACTGTTCCCCACGTCTCGGCTCAGATTTTTGAAAACAAAGGGCCCCGAAGGTACGTTTGGGGATTTTTTTGACATTTAATTGTCTTTTGCACTTCGCTTTTTTTTTTTTTTATTCCCCTTACTCTTCCAACAAATCCACAAGGTTTCCACGGTAACCTTCACTTCCTTTCTCTTCTGAAAACCGCTGCTCTCACATCCCCGCTGTTTGAACTGTGCCTTTTCCTTTGAAACCCCATCTTTAGTGAGCTGAAAGAATCTGGGGTGGGGGGGGGGGGTTGCAGAGCTCCCCCAGGACTGTTTGTACTCCTGTGCTCTCAAGATGTTTCTCTACCAGTCCCCTTCTCCCCTCTCTCTCCCCAGGCTCAGAGTGTCTGCCAATGCTTTGATATGAGATGAGACTCTATGGTACGCCTCGGCTGTCCGCTCGCTCTACTTCCTGTGCAGGGGAAAGGGCGTGTGACTTTGACAAAACTCGGCTGTTCGCTTCTGGATCCACCTGTACGGTGCAGAGGATTGCGTTTCCATGCCGATAAGAGCTACAGGTGCTTTTGAAAAACCTGGTTATTAATAACTGGTGCTGCAGCGCCATCTAGCCAGGGTTTGCGGTCACTACCGATAGGATGGGAGTCAAACCTGGATTTCAGAACTGTTTCCCAACATTAATGTGCTCAGATTTTAAAGCCCAAAAAAATAATATGATTATGATATGGTTTATTAGGATCGTGTCTGGATAGCCCTGCTGAAGACATTTTGATTTTGTGAGTATTATTCTGGCTCCTTTACTTGCTGTGAATACGAGTCTGCCATATTGCATGATGAAGCCATTTGGTATCTGGTGCGGTCTGTGGACTGGGGGGAGGGTGGGGGTGTGTGGGGTGGGGGGGTGCTGTCGGAGGGGGCTCCTGTCAGGGAGGTGTCGTGCCTATAAATGAACAGGGGTCGAGGGGTCACCTGTCATATTACCATTCCCGCCCCTTTACTCATCCCCCCCCAGGTTCAGACTGGGCGGAAAGACTGACAGCAGAACAAATGACTGCTTGTAGATGCCCTGTCACACCACACAACAAGGGGGGGTGGCAGGGGGAGAGCGACGCACTCTGACCACCAGACGGCCTATCGAATACACCCCGCCGACCAACGGGCACACCTTCTCCCCCCCCCCCAAATCACCCTGTGTCACATCTCTGAGCCGCTCGTGTCTGTTTGACCGCCAGGCTGAGGTTCCGCGCGGCAGCGAAGCCGGCCTACGGTTTTACAGCCGGGAGTGAGCGGCAGAGGCCTCAGGTTAATCCGTGTGCTCGCAACATTTAGGAGTGCATTTCTATTTATGTCAAAATCAAGTTGTCAAGATTTACGCATTGTCACTGCCCTTGATGTATATTTTGCTTTTTTGTGTTTTTTTTTGTGATCCTCTGCTTTTTTTTAGATTTCTGTTTTTAAAGATTTCAGAAGCATTGTTTATTTCGTGAAAGAAAATGTGTCTTGTCTGGCAAGTTCGTGAACATTATTTCTTTTTACATAGATTAATTTTTTTTTTACGTGAACATACGTCAGTCTTAAAAGTGAGCTTACGGAAAAGAAAAAATAAACAGTTCAGCACCATTTTCAATATTAACACTTGTCTAATAATGCAGAGGTGTGGGCTGTGCTGAGGGGCATAAAAGTGTAACGCATACATTAACACTGTTTCACCACATCGTGATATTGTGCTCTCTGTCAGTCTTTTTTTCCCCCCCTTTTTCATTGTATTGATATCTGAATAAGAATAAAGCATCAGAGGGCTGGGACTATGGAATTGTAACTAGTTCAGATCAAAAGACCGTCCTCATCAGACAGTCTATACGCATGGATCATTACCACAGTCAGTCCAAAGCATTATAATACTTATAATAGTCCATTCATTTCCATTCCTATTATCTTTTTTTCTTTTTAATGTTGCTTGCTCATGGGAAATATCTATATTTTACATGAATAGTGATTGTCATAATTAATCATTACAATATGTAAATATGAATCCTTTTCTACCATGGGATATTAGGGAAAAAGTATGAAATGTATATCTAATCTCAATTTGTGTAAGAATAAAGCAATGCCTTCACCTTCTATTCAAATAGAAGTTATTAGGTCGTGAAATTTTATGCTTTATTAGGCATTAAAGCACTAACACAGTCCACAAATACGAGAATACAGAGTTGACGTTTGTGTGTTTGTCTAAGCAAATTTCAGATATCCCTTGATTTGAAGTAAATAATGTTTTAAACAGATTTTTATCATCTGAAATGGCTGATTAATTGTCATTAAAACATTAATCTGTCTGGGGATAATTGCCTAAACAAATGATACCCATTAGAAACAGCTTAAGCAGGATCCAGCCAGGCTCGTTTGTAATGCAGGCCTACCTGGCATCGCAGAAGACCACCGCAGGTCTTGCTGTCCAGCAAATTGATTGAGACATTAGAACGGACAGCTGACACACGTATGGAAATATCCTCTCGTAATTACCTCACACCAGGGTTGGGGGTGCTGTCAAAGGCACTTTGGGATGGCAGGGGGGACTGATACTCCACACTGGGGGAGGTTAAGGCAAAACCAGAAATCCTCCCGAAGAAAGTAACACACAAGCGTGTAATCAAAGTGTAATCATCATAACGGATGGCTTCTTCTTGGACAGCTGTTGTGAAATGGTTCTTGATTTTTTTTTGTGTGTGAGTGTGTGTGGGTGTGTGTGCACTTTCATAATGGCCCTGGAAGCAGACCAATAGACAAAGTCCATCACTCAAAGTCCTTTTTTTCCCCCCGATATCGCCGAAGCCTGTAAAACAACTTGCGTCTCAATTACTGGAAAGCTGTCACGCTTGTTAATGGGAAGGCTCTCCGGGCGAGCCGCACTGTGGCCGTCTCCCTTCAATTAATTGAGTTGTGTTTAAAATCGCCCTCCTGTCTTCCTCCTGGACTCCACTGGGAGCCTGAGGGCCCGAACGGCACCACTTAGAGGGGCGGCGTCGCCAAATCCGAGCAGCTCAAAGCGCGGGCCTTCACCTCCACTGTCAGGGTCCATTAGGAGAAAAGGGTTCGGCGGACGTTAAAAATCGACAGGAAAGCTCGAGCAATTAACTTTTCAGTTTTGTTTTTTTTTTTTCCCTCACTTGGATGTTGGAGAGGAAAACTAAAGAAGGAACGAGACTAAATATAAAGAGGTAAATTAAATCTGCCTGAGGAGTTTTTAACTGTGCACCAGCAGCCTGAGATGGTGCTGACGGTGCACTCTCTCCCTCCCACAGTGGTCCAGAACTGTTCTGTTTGTTTTTTGTCTTTATATAACATTTTTTCCCTGTTTCATTTCTGCCATGTTGAAAGTAATTTAAGGGGGGGGGGGAGGGGAAATGTGTTGGCTTCTGCTACACAATTAGTGGAATGAGAAAACACAGCATTAAAGTGCAATCTCAAGACTGTGGTGCTTTGTGCTGGCAACAGGGACAGAGTGATAGAAAACATCCGGAAGGGGGATGTTTAAGGTTTGCTCACGCGTGTTCATGAAGACTCTGCTTCATGAGGCAAATAATGATGCTGTTGGCCTAAGTGGGGAAAGAGAAATGGGTGCTGGATAGAGCCTGCAAGGTCCCCAAGGATCCCTTCAGTGAGCGAGAGACACAGGAACTCCAGGGGGGAGTGTATGCCCCGTGCTAAGACAGGTTTGTGCTTCATTGGCCAAAGAGGTGATGCACCAGTCTCTATGATGGTGTGGCTGAGAGGAGTGACAGAACTGGCTCTCTATATAAATATAAGGGTCTTCAATCTCCCCCTCTCTCTCTCTTTCTCTCTCTCTCTCTCTCTCTCTCAAGTGTTTCTGCTGACTTTGAGTATTATAGAAGGATGCAGGTCCGAGGAGTTTTTCAGGATAGGGGGTGCCACGGGGAGGCTGTGTGTATTTTGGAAGGAGGAGATTTAAGGGTCATACGTTTATTCCTGTAAAGGCTTGCACTCTATTGCTTTTTTGATCTACTTTTTTTTCTGTTTGTTCTTTGCATGTGCATCTTGCTCTTGTGCTTTTTGATTTAGCGCTTTCTTTATTTTTGCTGCTTTTATCTGTTATCTAATGACTGTATGTATTGTATTGTCTCTCCCTTTTCTGTTTCTCTCTCTCTCTCTCTCTCTCCCTTTTTCGGTTTCTTTCTCTCTCTCTCTCTCTCTCTCCCTTTTTCTGTTTCTTTCTCTCTCTCTCTCTCCCTTTTTCTGTCTCTTTCTCTCTCTCCCTCTCCCTCTCCCCCTCACAAAAGCATGTCAAGCAGTGCGCAACAATCTATTTATTATTTACAGTTTTCCTTACACCGGAAAAGGAGCCTTTCCCCGTTCCCGCAGTATTCCTGTCAAGCAGGAATACCAAGAGGAATACCGCGAGGAATACCGAGAGGCTTTGCACAGGAGGACTAAAAGATCACAATGCCCCAGCCCTGGCTTTCCTGGGCCCCATTGTCTATTGGATATGAAAAATAAAATAGCTTTGTGCCAAATTCCTTTTCACTGCAATGTGCAAGAGTTACCTCATGCAGTTGAAAGCAGGAAGAAGAAGATTGTGGGCGGACCTATTTAGTGTGACTCACCATTTGCGGCCTGAGGTATTTGGCTCCGCCTTAGTCGCACTACCTCTTGGCCAATCACAACTCGCCCACAGATGAACGCTACACATTGGCAAAACCATTTCAGCACCCAAAACATGATTCTCATTATTATGCATTAATGTTTCATTCTTCGGCAACGGCGTACTGTTTTTGTAAGGGAGAAGACACGGTTATGTGTGGAGCAAAGCAATTTCTGAGCAGACGCACGGGTGCTTCTCCCAAAACGCCAACATTTGGTGTGAAATTGAAGCTGGGGGAAAATTGCGTTGGCGCATTTGCATGGCAGATTTTCCTGAAATGAAGTTTTGATGTTGCGTACGAAGTCGAAATACATTATTTCCTGAAATGTATTGAAGCTTGATTAACATAAAGCTGGAGAGGATAACCCCCCCCCCCCCCGAGCTAATCGGCTCACTAATTCATTATTTGGTCTAAAATGCACACAGCTGTAGTAAAACTCCGTCTCCACTCTCCAAGTAAATGCAAATCGGTTCGGTCCATTTCAATTTCATGCACGACCTGTTGGATTCACAATGAATACATATAATATTATATAAAATATAAATTTATATTATAATTGGTCTTGTTTGGAGACATATCATTGGTTATGTCATATATTGGTCATATTCTGGGTTTCAGAAGTGATTATTTAATCACTTCCTATGTTGGAGTGCGCCTGGAGCAGGTCATTACATTTCTATGTTTTTATTTTTTAACAGTCCATCTGCACCCTGAATTATCCTCCATACCCCTGTCCCTCCAGCGAGGACTCAGGCTTTAAGCATTAAAAAAAAGAGGGGACGTCAGAAGCTGCTGAACTACGCTTAGCGCTCTCAGAGACAGACAGAGGGACGGCGCGCAGATGGAGTCCAAGGCTGTCGCCACACCAGACCCAGACCGAGGTAAAACGGACCCGCTCTAACCAATCAGGAGCAGATGGGAACGAGACAACGACCAGGGGGGGGACTCCCGGAGGCGCTCGAGCAAACACAGCCGGGCCCTGTTTATACCACAACCTGCTGCTTCCAAAACCCCACCACTTAAAATCAGTGCTCTGAATGACGAAGAAGCCTAGTCTGGTGAAGTATTTTTTTTTTTCAAAATGCTGATTGACAAAATTTCACAAGTTTGCTCACCACAGAATGGTCTCAACAAATATATTTTGAGACCTTAAACTTGTTTTGCTCTGATCAACCCTTCCCTCTGTTTAAACCCTGCAAAAAATGCTACAGGCATCACCACCTCCTTGAGAACAATATTAAAAACAATAATAATAAATAAAAATAAATTTTTTTAATCCTATCAAGAGACTGACTGGAGGTATTCATGTAAAGTAGATGAAACGGCTGGCTCGGTCCCTAGGCTGAAATATGCAGTCAGTTGATCTGAGCAGCTCAGGAGTTTTGCCTTGGACTTGAATGAATGAATAACACAGACATTACAATCAATGTGCTGTTCACCATGTGAAGTCCATTGTCTCCTTAGTTACTGTCGCTTGGGAAAAATAAGAAAGTTGACCCATCTTCTTCACCCAGGCCCTTCACCAAACACACTCTAACAATCACGCCTCTTAAAAAAAAATCTTTAAATATCTATAACAAGGAACTGACAAGGTTTCGTTTTCCAATGAAAATGTTCAAATGAATTCAAAAATGAATTTACTAATAGCCGTAAAATTATAATGTAGTGTTGTCCCCATTGTCTTTCATTTCTATCCTGTCCATGAAACACAAATACAGCCATTTTTTATGGGAGTACGTTTGCCAGAAATTTGTATGGAATCATTGTGCCATCTAGTGAAATATTTTCATTACTACAAACATGGATGTCATAGAGACCTGCAAAAATCTGCTTAAAGGGGAGGAATATTATCTATAAACATATAAAGGCTGATTCGCTTTACAAATAAAAACCCATCTAGCTGTGGATCTGCATATTGGTATCAGTTTATACATCGTAAGTAGCTCACAGCACTTGTTCCAGTCATACGTAAAGAGTTATCATCCCCTTTCTGAAACCATATTCAGCCTGCAAGATAAGCACCCTTTTTTCTGCCCATACTGAAAGTATCTATATTGTATGTGGTTATCTGTGGCACTTATGGGTCCTTTGGTTATGGTTCAAGGAATTTCTGAGGATATGTATGCTGTCCTACAAAGCCTAACTGCAGTAAGTACGCAAATGGTAAAACTGAGAAAATGGCTTTAAAGTGTTTTAACTGGCTAGTCATCGTGGTTTTTTGGGCATAAAAATTACCTCATGAATACATGTACAATTAGTGCACTTATATACCTATAACCCATTTGGCTGGCCAGTTAAAACACTTTAAAGCCATTTTTCTCAGTTTTACCCTTTGCGTAATTACTGCAGTTAGGCTTTGTAGGACAGTATGGTTGACCACCATATGGGGCAACATCTTTTTATCACACTTTCGTCAAAAGTTGTGATGGGAGACAGTAATACAATGTACTCACTGAACCATGTATAGAGACATTGGGCCTCATTCACAAAACATGAGTACGATCACATTTGATCATAAACTGTGTGTAAAAAGCATAAACGTGTAAAATTTAAAGTTAGCATTCATAATCTCATATACCTGGGATATGCACAGAAACAAAGGTGTGCACTTGTATCACAAATCCCATATTAATTTTTTTTTTTTTTTCGGGAGGAACATTTTTAAGAACAAAAGTAAGAATAATGAAATAAAAGTTTAGTTAATTTGTCCCTATGTCTCCCACAGACTGGCATAACTTAATGCAGTGATGAAACAGACTCACAAAACAAATATAAACGAGCCATGTCAGACAGGGAGAAAATAAAACAGCAGGAACAGGAAGACTCAGAGGCACTGTGTGTAATTACGAAGGATGGAAGTGACAAGAATAAGGTGTTTCTATAAATAAATTTCCTCAGCATTTAAATACTGTTTTTTTCTTTTTGTCTGTGTTTTACATCCTCATATCTCACCTTTGAACAAATGTTGTTTACAATGCCCCCCCTCACAATAATATAATATAATAATATAATATAATATAATAATATAATATAATAATATAATATAATATAATATAATATAATAATATAATATAATATAATATATGTCCTTTATTGATAGTTTATCTGTTGCTGCGCAATGAGCTCCATTAACTTCTTATGTTAGAGGAAATCGAATCCTGAACCCCCTAGTGAAAATACAATATAAACTAGAGGTAGTATTTCTTTAAAATTCCACCATCTTTGTGTCCAACCCACTGACAAGGAAGCTGCGGGAAAATGCAAAAAACGCGGTGCATTGCCTTATAAGGCATGTTTCAGCTCATGCGCAGAAAGCACAGTTTTGTTTGAAGTGAATTGCAGTTAGTCCGGCGGATTGAGCAGCACGAAAAGAATAGACAACTAGGTGTAGTAGCACTGATATCGTAGACATATTATTCTCCTTGCATGTGTTTTCGTAGACCATTCATTTTCTCTCCGCGTAGTTTGTTGATTTGCTTAATGCAGTGCCATCACAATGTTGGGACATCATTACCCAAACGTGGAAAAAACACAACTGGTCAGTTACGTGGAGGATTATCTTGAATGTGTGGAGTCTTTGCCTTTGGACATACAGAGGAATGTTTCATTGTTGCGGGAAATTGATACAAAGTATCAGGGTACGTACCTCTTTGCATGAAGCCATTACTTTGTTACAGTGCGACCTTAAAGGAATTCACAGGCGACAATGCAACACTTTGTTAGCTGGCATGCTGATTTGTGTTTCTCGTGATGCAGTGCTGCCGTACAACCTAGATATAAAAAATCTTCACGCAAGCTACAGCTTTATAGATTGGTCGATAGTTTATTAGCTGGCTAATAAAACACATCGTCTCGTTTGATCGTAAATTGAGGTAAACACAACGAAGCGCTCTGAAAACTGAATGGTCCTGTTTGGGGTGTGATAGCTATGCGCTTTGCTAGGAAACTGAAGTAAGCAAACGGATCAGCCATTTTGCCAATAATTAGAGAACTCCGAAAGCTAGCTTGCAAGCAAGGCAGTTGAATAGTAACCAGGGCTCCACAAAAGCGTTTAGCGTCAAGTACAAACTGTTACTTATTGATATAGCTCAGCGGGTGCCGTATTTGTTCGATACAGTAAGCTTTTGTCCTTCATTGTTTGCTAGCTAAATTAAAACGACGACGCTCATTTTCTACTTGATAAAATGGCAAGCGTCTATAAGCAGAGTGATCTGCAAACGTTTCGGAGGGTCTACGAGCCTATTTCAGTCTTTATTGTTACATAAACAAGGTTTTGCACGCAAAACTTTAGTCGTACCACGAGCTCTGCACTCGCTCGTCGTTGCCTCCGGTTCATTCACATAGAAGTGAAAACGGATAACAAGATGACATTCTATTTGGAAAATGTAGCAAGTTTTCTCGCCACTAACACCCAGACACGAACAGCAGTGGTATAATTCAGCAAATTCGTTCAGAGAAAATCAAGCAGTTGGCAATAGATTCAGCGCCCTGCTCTATCTAAACATGTATGAAATTCATTTGGCCAAGGAGCTACTCACAACTCGAACAGTGCATGTCGTCACTTCCTCCGTATCTTCGAAAGGTTTGACTACGGAAGCGGGATAGTTTGACCGTATACAATTTAAAGTATTGTAGCGAGAACGACTTCGCTCATGTTACCTATATTCAACGCTGTTGTTATTTGTAATTGATTACAAAACATGTTATTGATTTAACCAGTAATTTCTAAATCCTGTTGACTAGGCTAGTAGAGTACCACCCCATTATTAGTCGACCACCGTCCCATGCGCTGAAACATGCGTTTCATGAGTACTGTCCTATAGCAACTTCATGAGTGCTACGACTATATATGAATGGAAATGTTCAATATAGAGATCTGGGCTTTGATGCCGATTATGTTCACATCCTGCCAACGTAATTTGTAAGGCGTGTTGCTGAAAATATTGATGGCTTAAGCTAGAACTCTGCTGTGAATAATTTCATTTTCCATGCGTCTATTTTGGCGGAGAAGACTAGGCTACAGATAGCCTAAACGTGAGCTGTCCACATATTATTGATCGTTGTTACCAGCATGGGGAAATTTGTCGGTCACTGTTATGGTCAAGATGAAAGGATAGCCCACAATTGCATGCTGGAGGGGGGAAAAAATACTAGGAATGACATGTATTCCATTCTTGGAGACACTGATTAAAGTGAAGAGATTTCTGTATGGCTGTGTTTTGCAGAGGTGCTGAAGGAGGTCGATGGCGTCTACGAGAAGTACAAGAAGGAGACTGACGGAGGCCAGAGGAAGCGCCTGCAGCTCCAGCTCCAGCGGGCCCTGATCAGCAGCCAGGAGCTGGGGGACGAGAAGATCCACGTGGTGACGCAGATGATGGAGCTGGTGGAGAACCGCGCGCGGCAGATGGACTCGCACTCGCTGTGCTTCCAGGAGCCCGCCGAGGCGGAGAGGAGCGGCGCGGCCGCCGCGGAGAAGGCCAAGCCGGAGGCTGCCGCCGCCGCCGCGTCCACGCCGCACCCCGAGCGCTCGTCGGCCCGAAGACCGCGCCGCCAGCGCAACAGCGAGAGCCGCGACTCCTGCCACGGCGGCGGCGGCGGTGGCGGTGGTGCCGCCGGGGCCGGCGCCAACGGCGTGGACGAGCCGGGCGAGGAGCCGCCGCCCCGGGAGAAGAAGTCGAAATCCGCCAAGAAGAAGAAGCGCTCCAAGGCGGCCAAGCAGGAGCGCGAGGCGTCGCCGGTGGAGTTCACCATCGACCCGAACGAGCCCACGTACTGCCTGTGCGACCAGGTGTCCTACGGCGAGATGATCGGCTGCGACAACGAACAGTGCCCCATCGAGTGGTTCCACTTCTCCTGCGTGGGGCTCACCTACAAGCCCAAGGGCAAGTGGTACTGCCCCAAGTGCAGGGGGGACAGCGAAAAGACCATGGACAAAAGCATCGAAAAGACGAAAAAAGACAGGAGGTCTAGGTAGTGGACTCATTTTTTTATTTTATTTTATTTTTTATGTTTTTTCTTTCTCCTTGTTTCTTTCCTACCGTTATATATGCTCGATAAAACAATCTTGTCTGAGAGGCTATGCAATCTATGGCGTTAATACAATACTGACGTGTTCAGACATGGTCAGTTTGATGGTGCATCCATAAAAAAAAATACACAACATGATCATAAGCAGGTGCTGTGCCAACACTGGTATATTCGCGTAGATTGCCAGGTGACCTCTTGTAAGAAAACCGAGAAAGTCATCGTCATAAATACTACAATTCACGGTCACCTCTGTCAGACACAAAAGTGGAAATGCACTTGGGGAAGTTTCATTTGGCATTAAATTTCCAAACTGAAATGAAAAGTTTACTTTACTGTCATTGTGGGGAATGCATTCTTTTTCTAGGTCTTGTCCAATGCAGGTCTGTGAACACATAACGTTTTGATATACAGTATGTATTTTTTGTGTGTGCGTGTGTTTGTAAAACAAGAAAGATTTGGCCTTTTAAATGTCTTCCAAAAACCAGTTACTACTTACTTCACTGTTGTATATTTTGTTCATCATTTCTGATGCGATCTCCTCAAATTTGCAGTATTTAAATAAACCTGTGACAGTTGACTGTTCTGAGTATTCTGGGAGCCATTTTTCTTTGTATACTGCAGCTAAGGTTTGCCTGACTATTTATACATGAAGCATTTCAAGTTACTTGTCCTATTCCTAACCCTTGAACTGTACTGTTTATGAATGTGGCCCACTAAACATTCCTATATTGCGTGTTTCTAAGTGTGTGGGTGGGAAGGGGGGTGTTGAGTGATTGTGGACCCCCAGTAGTTTGAGGGACCCCTGTCGGAAAAACCCAAGGCCTGGATCGTGGCTGTCCAACCCTGTTCCTGGAGATCTACTGTACTGTAGGTTTTTGTTTCAAACCTAATTTGGTACACCTGATTCTACTAATTTGCAACTCAATGAGATCTCAAGCTGTTGAACGAGGTGTAGATTAAGGTTTACACTCATTCTAAAAATAACAGTGATAGACTGTGAAAATGCTAGTCCTGCTTTATTCCTGCCTCAGCTTTTTTAGTGAAATGTTATAAGTCTGAAAAGGGCCAGTGTGGGTGCAGGTTTTAGTTTTAGCCCAGCACTTAAGACACCCGATTCAACTAATCATGGTCTTCAGTGAAGACCTTGATGAGTAGAATCAGGCATCTTGGCAGTGGACTAAAAACAAAAAAAATGTACCCACAGTGGCACTTTTCAGATAAGATTGGACACCCCTGTTATGAATGATAAATGTTCAGTTGGTGATTGGCTGGACAGACACTGCGGATGCCCATCGCCCCCTGGTGGGTACTGGTTGACCGTGGGAGTCTTTTTGGGGATGACATCATCCTCAGAGGGCCCACTGCACACAGCCTCAGCGGTTTGCCGTCTGCGCCGACCTGTCGACCTCTCCCTCGTCTTCGCTGCTGCTGGACTGCTCTCCAAACAGGTCCTCCCCCGAGGCGGGGGTCCTGGGGCCGCCCCCCCGGGACGTCAGCCTCAGGGTCACCAGGGTGGGGCTGTCGCTCAGGCCCAGCAGGAGGGTGCTGTCCTCCCCCAGGACCGACAGGCACTGGATCCGGCTGTCGGGCCTGAAGACCGAGAGGACGGTGCCACCGTCCAGGTCCCAGACGCTGGCCTCACCTGCGGGAGCAGAAGAGCCACCTGACCATCACACCCAATCACCTTACAGCTCAGAGCAGGGCTGGCCAATCACGTTACAGCTCAGAGCAGGGCTGCCCATTCCACGGCTGCTTCTGGAGATCTACTGTCCTGTAGGTTTTCTCTCCAACCCTAACAAAGCACACCTCATTCAACAGCCAGAGCACAGCTGCCTGAAAAGAGATATCAACAGGCAAGAAAATGAGCTGGAGATACCAATGTTTCTAGGGTTGCTTAGCCACGGCCAGTACTGTGGTAATATACTACGATAGATATCCACATACAAAATCCTTTAGATAAGAGACTTGTTTTCTTGAAGCCACAGTTACTCTCTGCAGCAATACACTCAGACTGGGGTGTAGAATGCCCTGAGAAAGCAGATTCATTCACAACCATTCATTCAAGTCTTCTTTTGGCATCCCAGATGCAATCTGCTCCAGACTCTATCCTGCTTGCCAAGGATAACTGTAATTATCTCTCGGTAAGTACAACGCAGAGTTAGGATGCTGCTCGAAGCAGCGGTCATTGCGGTTAATCCCAGCGATCAGAGACAATGAGCATACTCCAGGCACTATCCAAGGCTTCTACGAGCTTGCCAAGATGTAATGAACTTTGAGATTTTCTGAGAAAGGGATGTTATTTTGGAAGGTACATCAATAACCATGGCAACGCCCGAGGGACCTTAATTTCTTGCAAGAAAACATGGTCTTGCTCTTTTGAAATTTTTATCTAGTCAGAAGGTTAGTAAC
>NC_057939.1:49792083-49992083 GCF_018555375.3 Anguilla rostrata | reverse complement strand
TCCAGTGCGGCCCTAGCCACCCGCGTCCTCAAATCCCGTAACAGTACCCCTCCCCCAACCCTGACCCCCAGCTTTTAACTAACCCTCCTCCTGGCACAATTTTTTCTCTCAATTTACTAACTTGGATCCTTCAGATTTTTCTTGCTGTGCATCATATTTTTATCCAACTTTTAAGACTCAATGACATTTTTTAAACAATTTTTTTTCTATTTTTACCAATTTCAAACAAATTTCAACAAGTGGTATGAACTTTTATGACCTTTTGTGACCTCTTTCTTCTTCAAACTGCTACAGGCCTTACACTTCTTTGAATCCCAACTGTCACATTTAATGTTTTAAACTTTTTGACTTTTTTTTCATGTGACATTAATTACAGTATTTTTGTTCCTGATTCAACTTGACTAAAAGCCAAGTTATCAGACAGTGGGAAGAACGCAAGAAGGGATGCTTTTTGGCCACTGATAGCATTTTTTTGAACTTTTTATTTCAATTTTTCAAAACAATTCATTGCCAAATTCTTCCGAGATGCTTTCATCACTGAAGCATCTCTTTTGGCACTTTTTTATTTTTATTTTTTAACAGTTACATTTTTATTCCATATTTTTAATTCACCAATCCCATTTTTACTGTCTTCTCAAAGTGTTAGGTCAGATGTCAGACCATTTTTGAGGTTGTTTTTTTTTTTTTTTTTTGCTTGCCATTGTTGAAATATCGATGTCGTTCAGCACTTGTGATACTTTTGTACTTTTGAAATATTTTTCCCCTAAAGTTGACTCCCCTGGAGTTGGCCAGGAGGGGGCGATCTCTGTAATCTTGACTTCTTTTATCCCGTGGTGTTCTTCCAGTTCCCAGCGGTCCCCCTCGTAAAGTCGAGGTGGAGGCTGTCAACTCCTCGTCAATTAAAGTGATCTGGCGCTCCCCGGTGCCCAACAGACAGCACGGCCAGATTCGGGGGTACCAGGTTCATTATGTCAAGATGGTAAATGGGGAGCCAACTGGACAACCTGTCATTAAGGACATCCTAATCGACGATGCACAGGTAACCGATCCCGAGCTCTGATCCATCCCTCCTCGTTCTCGCCTGAGCAGAGCATTTTCGAGTTTTATGCAAATTCTATTTTACATGGCACTCTTCCCTATTCTCCCATTTAAATGCATGCTGCAGTATTTTCTCGTTTGATTGACATGCGCTACTCAGAATAATTTGTCCAGGAGAATGAGTTTCATGAAAATAAGTCTTGGTGAGTGCATATCGGTTGCTAGAGAATGCGGGTTGATGGAAAAGGTTCACATATAGCGTTTGCATCAGTGGGAAGTGCCCGTGGAATATTATTCACAGCATATGCGCACATTGCATTCTGAAGATAAAGAAAATGGTTAGCATTAAAAGATTAAATGTAAATGCCATAGCATCCCATATGCACTGTTTAGATCCTCAGGACTGTGTTTGGGTTGCATACAGAAGATCAAATTCCCGGGAAGTTGAATTTATATGGAACTGAATCAAAATGAAGAATGTGAAATGAAGGGTGTGTGTGTGCGTGTGCACATGTGAGTGTGAGTGTGAGTGTGTGCATGTGTGTGTGTATGTGTGCGTGTGTGTGTGTATGTTCATGGGTATGTTCATGTGTGTGCGTTCGTACATGCGTTCGTGCGTGTGTGTGTGTGTGTGTGTGTGTGCGTGTTTAGGTGTGTGTGTGTGCCTTCAGTTCTCCATCTCTCCTGCCATCTGTACTTAGCCCCTTTTCTCTTCTTCTCCTTTCATTCCTAATCAGTGGGAATATGATGACTCAACTGAACATGTGAGTAAATATGGATCTCTGCACAAGTGTGACTCCTGTCTCATCGCAGCCTTTCCTAAAGCAGCCTAAACCAAAACCTTTCCTCTTTCATTGTCTGTTTATGCCATCTTAGTAGTATTGTAATTGCTGATATGTTTTTATTTCGCTTTTTTTTCCGTCGTTGTCTGTGAATTTGCACGCGCCTTTTGCAAACTTCCGCCGGCTTTTCCTGCGATGCTCTGATAAAAATGGCTGATGCCTCTCTTAACAACTAGCGCTGATTGGGAAAGCGCAGTCTTTTTCAGAGTAATTAGATTTTAATGCAGGTCCGCCGCTCCTTACTTCATTAGTACACCAGGCTGGTGCTCCTGCCTTCGGCTGCATGAAATTAAGTCCCTGTTTCCACGGCAGTGGGAAGGGAAGGGAAGGCGATGCATGATCTTCCGAAAGTGGCGTAGAACTACGGAGTATAGAGCAGCGGTTTAGTGTAAGGCAGCTTTTTTGGATTTAATCGATCCTAAATCGGAAAAAGCTTGATTTCCCCCCCCACCCCCCACCACTCCCGGTGCCATGTTGCTTCTTTCTTTTTCACGGGTGCCATGGCAACTCCCGCCCATTCACGGAGAGGCATATTTCTCAACCTCTGACGTGTTGATTCAAGCTTGTACGTTTTGAGCTTTGACAAAACCCCCATTAACTTCTGCCTGCACGTATGAAAACAGTCTCTCGGCTGAAAAAACTGCATAAAATGCTGTTGTGCTTAAAAAAAAAGATGGCAGGCCAGCGATGTAACGACACACTTGCAGAAAATGCATATTAATACATTGTCCGACAAATGTACGGGTTAATCACCAAAGCTGTGTAGTTGAAGTAAACGCACCCATCTCTCTCTCACACGCACGCACGCGCACACATGCACACACGTAAGCACCTACAGTACACACACATACACACAAACATATACGCACACACACGCACGCACATACACATACACACACACACGCAAATATATATGAATGTGGTGTGTTTACCTGAGTTACATTCATACAGCAGGGGAAGAGATGCATATCCCCCTCTTGCTCAGTGGTCAATAGAACGGATGAGAACGCAGGCCATTGTCCATTAGGCTCAAACGGGGGAGTTGGTTTCTGAAAATACTTTTTTTTTTCCCGCAGGAGATGATCGTTACCGAGCTCCAGGCCGAAACCACGTACTCCGTCGCCGTGGCAGCGTACACTACTAAAGGTGACGGGGCTCGGAGCAAGCCAAAGCAGGTCACCACGACAGCCGCAGGTACCTTTCTCCATTCACCAAATAACGGAAATATCTGTCCTCTGAATCAGCCAGCCAGCCAAGGCTCCAACCCCCCCCTAAGCTGTGATCGTCGCAAATGCACGAAATGGACCTCTCTTCGCCCCTTAGCTGTTAGGACGGCTAATTGCCTGCTCATTTATGAAAATGGTTTAAATTCAAGTCACCTTTTTGGTTTCACATTCACTGAGATGAAATAACTGCTGTAAAATTAGGTGGGAGGTGCGGAAAGAGAATAAAGTTCACAATTCAAGAAGAAGGTTTTTTTTTTTTTTTTTTGCCGGTTGGTATTTTTAAAAAAAGCACTTCGCACGGAATATGACGGGTTCTCGGCATGTAATTATGCTTTCCATAAAAGCGGCCTGAAAACCTATTTCAAACCTGCCTGCCTTGTCAGAAATTGGACTCAGTGTTCTTAAAGCAAGGCAGTTGGCAGAAAGGTAGTTTGCACCCTCCCTCTAATTGATAAAATACATAAGGTAAAAATGAATTATATTAGTATAACAGCAATAGGACTTGACAGGAGCATATTTCACAGCTGTCAGCTCCTGCCTGCGTTTTGCATACCGCGTGAACGTTTCCGGGCTTGATAGCACAGGTTTGAGCTTATCTGCGAGACTGCAAAAAAAATAAATGGCAAATTTGCTTGAAGACATCAGCGAGCTAGATCTTCTATTACAAATGTGAAAAATCATGAGCTCTGCTGGAGGACTGTCTGCCCTTCGCCACTGACCTGGGATCAGTTTGCAGGCTCCAGGTTCTCAGGCCAACACTAAATGTAAAATCGAATCAAATTAAATTGGTTTTATTTGTATTGCGCTTTTTGCAGAAAACTGCCAGAAAGACTCTTTACAGAGTAGCGGAAAGCAAAACACCAGCAAAAACCAGGTCTGAACCCCCAAATAGGAAGCACCTGAGGTAAAAAAAAAAAAAAAAAAGAAAAACCCTCAAATAGTGGTCCAGATGGGAAGAAATCTCGAGAGGAACCCGGCAATAGTTTGTATGGTTTGACAGAATGCCACTTCCATTTTGGTGAGGTGCACACTTACCAGATGAAGTACATACAGCTGCTATAGCATGATGCAGTGAATAAATCAGTCTGTCAATCAATCAGTCAGATTTGACTGGCGTATAGGAAGAAACCCTGGGAGGAGCCAGACTCAGTAACAGGAACCAATCCTCCTCTGGCTAAATCAGGAAGTGGGTTCATAGGGACGAACATGGGCATGGATTTTCAGTCAGTGTAATCTAACCACTACAATTTTCATCCAGTCAGCTCAGTTGTGGCTGTATGAATATACATTGTATGAATATGAAGCACAATTACATAGCTGCATACAGTGGTACAGAACAGCTGGTATTATATCGAACATTGTCAACCATACGCCTTGGTTGTTTAAGTTTGTGATTTTATGGTCGTGTTCTTCCAGTGCCAGACAAGCCCAGACTCACGGTCAATCGCACGAATATGGGCACCGCCCTCCTCCAGTGGCACCCCCCGGCGGCGACCTACGGCCCCCTGCAAGGGTACCGCCTGCGGTTCGGCCGCAAGGACGTGGAGCCCCTCACGGTCATGGAGTTCCCGGAGCGGGAGAACCACTACACCGCCAAGGCCATCCACAAGGGGGCCTCCTACGTCTTCCGCCTCTCGGCCCGGAACAGGGCGGGCTTCGGGGAGGAGACGGTGAAGGAGATCACCACCCCGGAGGACGTGCCCAGCGGCTACCCGCAGGACATCGCGGCGGAGGGCGCCACCACCGCCACCGTCCAGGTCAGCTGGAAGCCCGTGGCTCTGGCGGAGCAGAACGGCAACGTCGTCAAGTACGCCCTGCAGTACAAGGACATAAACAGCCCCCGGAACCCGTCCGAGCTGTTCATCACCGCGCCCGAGTCCGCCGTCACTCTCGACGGCCTGAAAGCGGACACCACGTACGATATCAAAATGTGCGCGTTCACCAGCAAGGGCTCGGGTCCCTATAGCCCCAGTGTCCAGTTCAGGACACAGCCCCTGGATCAAGGTAGGACCTCCCCACCCTTCCCCATCACACCCCACCTCCCCACCCCTCCCCCCACCCCCCTTCTCTGGTCCTCTTCCCCAGAATTAAAAAAACAAAGGAGGGAGGAGGGTTTTGGCGCTGTTCTGGCATAGCTAAATGCATGGCACCAGTTACACTGTGCGGCAGGACGAAGGTATAGTACTGTGTACAAGTGCTCATCTCGGTCGTCTAGTCTAATGCTAATGAATGCTAGGCTCTCGAAAGCAGTCGCTTGCCCGAGAACAGGTAAGGTGTAGCTCTGAAGCCTCTGAGGGCTTTCAGACCAGTTACGGGGCGTGGCACGCAGGTAAGTCTGCCCAAGAACGGCCGTTCAAAGGGGCGTGGTCGTAGAGCGCGAGGGAGCCCTAGCAACGTGCCTAAATCATCTGCACTGCCTTTCTTTTTAGCAGTGTTCGCAAAAAATTTTCACGTGAAAGCTGCAATGAAGACGTCGGTGCTGCTCACCTGGGAGATTCCTGAAAACTATAACCCAGCCCAGCCGTTTACTGTGAGTGCCGCCTTCTCAAAGAAAAATCTGTCTCTTTTCCCAGTCAAAATGTTTTGTGTTTCATCATAAAAAAGGAGATTAGGATTGGGTTTTTTGGGGTAAAATACTACTTATGTTCATCATAAAAGATAACGTATATTTGGGGCCAGAAGACAGCATATAAAAGCATTTCAGAAACCTCATATTTTCAGTGGAAACAAGTAAACAAATACAGATCTAACAACACAGACATTTCAAATTACAGCAACAAGACCACAACAATAGAAAAGTGTAACGGTAATGCAGTAATACAGAAGATGCAAGTGGTAGACTTAAACTAGTCACTGATGCGTTTCAGTTTCTGAAATGATGCGTTGTTATCAATATTAGGTTTCTCAGTGTTGGAAATCATTGTGTGCTTTTATGATCGATCATCAGTTAGCATGGGTTGGCCTTTAACTCTTGACGGTCCCCCCGATGGTTAGATCCTGTACGACAACGGGCAGAGCGTGGAGGTGGACGGCAAGCTGACCCAGAAGCTGATCACCAACCTGCAGCCGCAGACGCAGTACTCCTTCCTCCTGACCAACCGCGGGAACAGCGCCGGCGGGCTCCAGCACCGCGTCTCCACCATGACGGCGCCCGACGTCCTGCGCACCAAGCCCTACCTGATCGGCAAGACCAAGTCCGACGGCATGGTGACCGTGGAGCTGCCGTCGGTGCAGACCACGGAGAAAGTGCGGTGAGTTTCGGAGATCGCTGGCTCCAGCGCCGACAAGTGATTTCAGTGGGGTTTCGGGCGCTAATGTTGCTAATTGCTAATATCAATATAGATCGTTGCTACTATCAGTGCTAATATTGCTAATTGCTAATATCAATGTTAATATAGATCATTGCTAATATCAATGCTAATATTGCTAATTGCTAATATCAATGTTAATGTAGATCATTGCTAATATTGGTGCTAATATTGCTAATTGCTGATAACAATTTTAATATTGCCAGTTGTTAATATCAATGCAAATTTTGCTACTTGCTAATATCAATGCTAATATTCATGCTAATATTGTTTCAAGGGTAATTTCCATAGTCTGTTCCAAACACAACACATTATTTAAACAGCTCCATTGCTCACCAACCTTTTTTTTTTTTTTGACAAAATTACAAGGAGGCTCTGTTTTGAATCCCACTGGACTGAATGCCAGTGGAAGACGTAGTGAGCATCAGCTGCTAATAATGCTCATTTGATTCAAGGCTGATTTCCACTGTCAGCTCCATAATTGGGCTGTCTGTCCACATCTCTGTCACGCGTTTGATCTTCTCAGCTCTGCAACCCCTACATCTGTTTCGTTTCATTTATTTACAGTTATCTATTAATTTCGTTTCATTTTCTTCGTGTTCCGTGCGCCGGGCGCGGGAAAAAGAGGCACCTACAGCAGATGCCGGATCAGCGGGCGATCGAGAATAAGCGCAATTTCAGAGGGTGGAGAATGACTTTAAAAAATAAAGAAAAAATGTAAAAAATCTGCCATTTTGATCTTCTCAGCCGCGCTGGAGGTGCTGCTCACCGCTGTTCCCGCGCGGATTTAAGCTAATTAGGGTCCCGTTTCCCCGTCGCATCGACTTCCTGACTGCGCCGGCTCTCCAGCGCCCAGGCTGGCAGAACCGCGGCCCGCGCTCAGCCCAAACGAATGGAAATCCCTTTCATTTCGGCTCAAAAACCGAGGCGCCTAATTGGCCCACCAGGCCCCGCCCGGCGAGGTGCGACAGCCCCCCCCCCCCCCCCGCTCGAATTCACCGATCGCGACTCAATTAAAAAAAACCCAAAACACGGGGAAGAAAAAAAGACCAACCTAATGAAATCGGTCACAAAGAAACACAGACTTAATTTAACGGAGAGCGTTTCATTAATTTATTTTGGGCCATTTGAGGGAAATGAGGAGGACGTGACATGGGGAGGGCTGTGGGGAAGGAGGGGGTCTCAGCCGGGTTTGGTGTCAATGAAGGGGGTGGATGAAGAACCCCGCTTCAGCCCAAACTGCGCGGGTGTTCCCAGCTGTGCGGAGCCTGACACCTCTCTGACCTCTGTCCCGCTCGTCCCACAGGGGGTACTACATCGTGGTGGTGCCTTTGAAGAAGCAGCGTGGCGGGAAATTCGCCAACCCCTGGGACAGTCCCGACGAAATGGACCTGGAGGAGGTACGTTGGGACGGCCGCCACCTCATGACCACGTGAAAGGAAAGTTCCACAAACAAAACAAAACTAAACATGCACAAAAAAAACGTGACGTAAAATTCTCAGTGGCCCTGGGGATTATTTTTTAGATTGTGTAAATATTGTATCTATTTTCTATGTGTGGCGGCTTGAGTGGGAACCTGGTAATGCATCATGTGCTAGTCTCGCTTTCGTCCTGGAGACACAGTCGTATCGCCAGCTCGTCGCACGCTCGCGTTGCAAGACATGTCTCTCGGTCTCTCGGGGAGAAAAAAGGAGGCGAAGGGGTCCATGGGAAGGCGAATCAAAGACCCTTTGTGCGTTTTCACGTGACAGTTTTCTGTGGCGGCTGCCCTTGCCTGCCTAGCACGTTCCTCTAAGCCTTCCACAGACACCGTCGGAGCGAGCGTCAAAAAAAGCCCGTATAATCCTCGCCCGACTGCAGGGGAGAGAATTTTAATGAGAGGCGGCTCGCGAAGCGTTTATCTGTGTAATGGTTTCGTTAAGGACATTAGCTAAATTCTGACTGTCTGTCTCGGAAAAAAAAAAAAAGGCATTCTTCACACAACTTGACATGTAATACCCTCCTTGTCCCTGTAATAACAATGTGTATCAACGAGATGGGGTTTTACCAAAGGGAATCTTTTGTGAGTTTGAACATCTTTTGTGTTGTGTCGGTTTTAAAAATAGAATAGCGTGTAAAAATCGTGCTGGATTTTGTCCACTAGCGAGACACGTTTCTCTCGCGCGGAATCGACGGCGCTGCTGTCTGAAGTGGCTTTGTTCCGGAGCTCAGCTCGCTCGATGGCGTTTCGGCGTGACTGATAATCAAACAGTAGCGCCGGTAGAATTTATTTGTCAATATTCGCCCGTCGCCTTTGAAAAAGTTCTCCCAAGGGCGATGGGTTGAGCAGTCGTGACAGCAGAAGCAGGCACATATGATTGAAGACATTATCAGGTTCCCGTCCCCCCACCGCGGAGCTGGGGCCATGATAGAGTCGACAGCTGTCGGCACCAGTGATGTCTAATAATAATGGTCTTAGCTCCCGGGAAAGCCGAAACACCGACTCACCTGGTTTTATTTCATTGCTTCGGATTCACCTCATTGAGATGCACGTTAATTAGCCTGTCCTGTTTCCGTTCTAACTAGATACTATTTATGTATACACACTCTGCATATTTATATCTGCTCCAGACCTTTAGCCCTTATTAGCCCATTAGCACGTAAAGCATCACGTTAGCCCATTAGCACGTAAACCACCACTACAGAGCCAGCCAATGTTAAAGATAGCCACGTGCTAAAATGCGAATCCTATATACCGTAAAATAATTTTTAACCTGCATTTAACTGCTTACAATGCTCAGCGTTTCCTGGGGACTGGCTGTTGCTGCTCTACTCGAATTTGCCTGACAACATCTCGTTTTTAAATGAAATATTAAATTGTCTACTGGCGCCACGCTGGTAACGTTTGTATGCTAGCTTGCCACCACACGTTAGCTACACTGCCAGGGGAAACTCTCTTCCCGGTTTCCGGAGCCATATATTTTCACTGTTGTTGGAGACAGGCATTTATTTTCGCTTTATGATTTCGTTCCCGGCCATTAAAAGAGGCCGGCTCTCGTTAGAGGCGCAGCGTCTAATGGAAGCTTTACTGTGCAGCGCAGAGCCGTCGTGGGCCCGAGGGCCTGAGCTCGTCTGTGTTAGCACGGCACACCAGCGGTTACACACGGAGGAAAAGAGAAAATGGAGTCACTGGCATTCTCTGTGTTAGCACGATATACCGCCAGGTTGTGCACTGGGAGCAGAGTAACAGTGAATCAAATGGAGTCGCTGGCGTTCTCAGTACCAAGCGGTCCAGAAAATGGCCGCAAACCGCTTTCCCGCAAACGTGTACGGTTCGCACGGACTTTAGAGGCTTCAGACACCGTTCACGCCGCCAAATCGCCATTAGTCATCCCGCCGTGTTGACCCGGGCCGTGCCTCGAGGAGCCGGGGTCCTCTTGGCGCTGACTCTCTGCCCTCGATGTTACTCGCAAGCGGTGTAGGAAAAATAAGGGGCGAAAACAATGGGCCTCTTGTTTCTCCCGGATATTTGTGAAAACCAATCATTTTGCGTGACAGGCCTTCAGAGTAAGCATTATCCCCAGGAGAGGGAAAGAGAGGAGGGAGGGAGAGAGAGACAGAGAGAGATGGGGAGGGAGGGAGAGAGAGAGAGATGGGGAGGGGTGGGAGAGAGAGAGAGCTGGTCAAATAACGAATGCCTTCTCCTTGCAACCTGAACACCGTAAATAAGAGCAGCGGTAGGAGAGTCTTGGATTCTGTCTCCTCCCAATGAATCAAACGTCATATTTTCACACATCAGTTGGCGTTGACTTGCTCCCGATTGGCTTCTACCGCAAAAGTAGGCGGAGCCCCGCACCTCTACATTGAGTCTGGGTTGTGCCATTGGCCGACAACGGAATAACTCTTCCCCCTTATTGGCCTCCCAGCAGTCGGGGGGGGGGAAGAGGGGACGGACGAGCTTCCTGCTACCGAGAGTATATATTTCAGCGTTTATTTAGAAAATGTAATCCATTAAGGAGGTCTTTTCTCCCCTTTGCTTCAGGCTTACATCATAATTTTCATGTATATTTACATTTTTGGCCGAAGTCCAGGCCGTTAATGGCACTCCTAATGTGTACAGTATATTCACTACAATGAGGAGTGGAGAGTGCCTGAGGAATACCCACTGCCCCGTAATGTGCCTTCTTTACTGCCTTCGGTAAAGAGATGCCGTTCGTATTAACGGTCATTTATTTTTCTGTTTGTAATGGTCGCTCGTCAGTTGGGCTAATTTCTTTCTAGATAATTCTGTTTCTATGTAACGTCGCAATGAATCAAAATTTCAGTTTCACAAAGCCTTGAGATATTAATGTTGTTTCATGTTCATATAACCTACCAGGATCGTAGAACCTTAGTGTTTATTCATATTTTTTTATTTGTATTTTATGCATGCATTTAAATAAATACATTGAATTAGCCAGTTTACACTTGTGATTACACTTCACTGGGAAGATTCTGATAGGCTTTTTATTTGAGCAAAAGAATCAGTTGCATTGGTTGCTACACCCCCTTGACCATATGCAGTAGAAAAATAAATTAACAACAAAATAGATTATTAATTATTAATAGCTGTATTTTTATAAAGGGGGGTGAGCGTTTCTCTGCATTGTTGTATGTGTTCTCATTGACCGTTACCATCGTCCGTTTTCCCTCAGCTGCTCAAGGAGATTAACAGGACGAGCAGGAGCCTTCGCCTGAGGAGGCAGCTGGAGCCCAAGGCCTACATCGCCGCCTACTTTAAGGAGCTCCCCACCGAGTTCACCCTGGGAGACAGGCAGATCTACGGCGACTTTGAGAACAAGCAGCTCCAAAACGGCCAGGAGTACGTCTTCTTCGTGCTGGCCGTCCTGGAGATCTCGGAAAATGTGAGTTCTTTTTTTTCTTTTTTTTTTACATGTCTTTTGCCGCCAGGCATTTCCGGGAGCATGCTTCCTGCACGTAAATGAGTGCAGACACCCCCCACACCCCCCAACCCACCGACCCCTCCCCCCCACCCACACCCCCAGTGATTGCTCGAAAGCGAGAGATCTTTCCGGAAGCCACATGCCAGAGTCAGACGCTAAACGTGCAATGTCCTGGCAGGGAGTCATGCCCGGTGGTCATATCCAGCCCCGTGCGGAGGTCGATTTAAAACGCAAACGACTGTGAATTCATATTGCCACTGAGGCTCTGGTAGCACAGCTATTGGGAGAAGGGAAGCTCGCATGGCTATGGCCCACACACCCGTGCCTTTTATTGCGCCAACACATTGGGAACCACACCTCTGGCATTTCAGGGTGCTTGTGGCTAATGAAATGGTGATGAGTTAAATTTCAGCAGTGGTGTAATGTGAATTCTGAGACGTGGGTCTAGCTGTGCCGGCTTGTAGATGTCTGCTGGAGTTATTCCGGTTACAGGTTTTTAGGCTGATAAAGTAGCGGCAGGAAATCTTGGCAGCATCTAAGCATCTTTTTTTTTTTCTTTTTTAGCTCTGGGAATGTCTCGCACAAGCCAGAGAACACCTTGACGTGTGCTAAAGCACGAGTCGATGAGATTTTTCACACTCCAGACTAGTGCTTTTAACGTCGGGGTTCCATAAATCGCAGCCTGAAATGCGTCATGTGACTCCTTTGGAGTTCTGACAATTTGCCGGAAGCCTTTTCCGCAGGGTTTTGTTTTTTCAGAGCAAGAGACAGCAAAGGAAGAAAAAATCCATAATCTCATGCGCTGGTTCCAAGCACTCAGCCTAACGTGCAGTCTTACTTTAATACAGTATTAAAAAATATGAAATTATTTTTTAGAACCTTTTTTTTTTTTGGTTGTTTTGAATGTTTTGAATGATTTTAGATACAATGTATTTGAAGGATTTTTTTTTTTAATGGTGCTGGGTAAGATGTAGCTGTTTCGAGGAAGTGCTTTAAATGACACTCAATACAACGTAGTGGTTTTGAGGAAATGTTTAAATATAATAATAATTGTGAAGCATGCATCAAGGCTTAGCAAGTAGTCTTCAGTGACACTGATGCCTCACCCTTGAACCCGCTGTCGCCCAGACCATGTACGCCACCAGCCCGTACTCTGACCCCGTGGTGTCAGCTGACATCGACCCCCAGCCAATGATCGACGAGGAAGAGGGACTGATCTGGGTGGTGGGCCCGGTGCTCGCCGTGGTCTTCATCATCTGCATCGTCATCGCCATCCTCCTGTACAAGAGGTGAGTGTCGAGGAGCAGAGCTTCCGTGCTTGTGAAAAAACCCGCCTCTTTGCCTCGTGGAAAAAGCTAGCCGGCCGCTCGCCTGACACGGCTCTGTTTTGCCCAAAGGGCGAGACCCCCGATTTGGCGATTATACGCGGTAAAAAAGGTCCCTGAACTCTTATGAGAGACGGCATCCCTCCAGGCAGGCTGCCCCGCGCACCCATTGGATATCTCTGGGGATGGTCGTCATGGCGAAATGCCTTAAAGCTACACAACGGGCTGAAAATACTGATGTCTCTGGCCAATGCCCAATGACTGATGCTGTGTTTGAAAACTGCCCTCAACAGTAATCCGGGTACAATAGAAAAATCTAACAATTTTATGCTAGTTACATCTAAATAATGCTACTTTATATTGACAACTGTGTTGATAATGGGGGTAAAGTATTTATGCATCTTCATGACCATTTAGCTCCCTTTGATAATTCATTAATCATTTATTCGTTTACTTTTGTTAATTGTTGAATTATGGAAGATTTCCAAGAGGACCTCTATCAATGAGAGAACTGTAAGATTATAAGAGTAGGAATTTTACATTTCTGCATATTCCAGGTAGATTTAGTGTACTCAACACTTATAAAATCAATAGCACTGGTTTAGTCAGATTTTCTAGTGCATCACTAGATTTTTTTCTGCTTAACGTGAGAAAATAGATTCCAGTGCTGAGGACAAAGGATAAAGGACAAACAGTGATGTTACCGCTGAACATGAATAATACAATAAACACTCATATAAACCTCTCAAACAGCAGCAAGCGCATTGCTAGCACCGAATTACACAAATCTGCCGTGTCAAGATGTCGGTCATAAACTCCGGATGTTCATTTGAACCGAGAGTCAAGGCTCTTGGTACAACAGCTCACCTGTTTATGAGGTTTATGTTTCTTTTATGAGCATTTTCCAAGGGAAGAAAAAAGCATAAAAAAAGGATGTTATGTTTTCAGGAAGATGCGCCATGATAAATCTAATTAGACAGTAATCATTTGTTTACACCATAACTGTCCTTTTCCGTGATCGTTTTAAGCCTCCGACTCATCAAGCAAAAATGCATATTGTATTAAAGTCGTGTCATCAGTTGGGCTTAATGGCGGCACATCAATTTCCTGATGCAGAAAACTTATATTATTGAGCAAATTACATGAAAAAAAAACCCTGTTCTCATCCCTCCTGGCACCTCTATCACCTGCTGCAACCAGGTGTACGTTTAATGCAAGGTATATGCATACAAGATAAACGATTTCCCTCAAGTTTAATGCTGATGTGGTTATTTTTTGCGTACTCAGATGAAAGCTAATTTCCGTGGCCGGGATCTTCGATCGTCAGACATGAAACGGGTTTGAAATACTGGCACAGAACCTTGTGAGGCTAAATCCCGCCACGGCTAAATCCCGCTATGTGACCGATCGCGCAGGTTTCCCAACGAGGAATCCCGCGGACTTGCGCATGGTCTCCGTTCTGGCGCTAGGAACGTGTGCGATGGACAGGTCAGAGGTGTCCAGTGTCGCTGTTTCAGAGTGAAACTTTAAACGTGGAATTGCAAACAGAGGAAAGGAACGATCTATAGTCGTCATCATTTAGATATTTATATTTATCAGCATTTCAATTAAAATCTACCCCCCGCCCCCTCCCCTCCCAGTCACCCTTGCATACCTGTGGCTGGGCAAAGGTGACCCCAGAGGTGGAGTGACTCTAACTCGATTAGCAGTGGAATGGATAGCAGCTCATCAAGCTGAATTCAAAGTAAAATTGCTGCTCTTTTTCCCAGGGAAAATATTGGCTCTATTTGGATTTTTATTATTGCACGTGATACTGACGCTTCGTGGGTTCTCCTGCTGAGAAAACATCTCATTCGGAATGTGAATCGGCTGTATTAGCATATGTCACCGTTCACCTGCAATCACATCCTTGACAGGTAGAAATCATCTTAGCGGTTTATAGCATTGTACTTGTGTGAAATATGGCATTGGGCTCACATAAGTGCAAAATGTACCATATCAGATTCTTTTATTTTTTTTTCATTATTTCTTTGATGCTTTACATGTCACATTGTTCGTGTTGAGCAGAGCACAGTCAACGTGTTATTCATCAAACAGTGTGTTTTCTGGGTGTAGAAACCATCCCCTAAATGCACATCTGGGACGTACAGTCTGTCTGGATGCACCTGGTATTAAATTATAGTTTCATGAGAACAAACACGACCCCAGGCAGTGTATTGTCAGTAGTGGGGCGAAACTAATGTGTCACGCAAACTGAAATAATTTCTGTTGCGATGCAGATGCCATTATCGTTTTTTTTTTAATTTATTTATTTTTTTTTAGCTCCCCTCCACATTTCCCATTACGGTATTATTAGAGCACATTATGTGTCTTATGAGCCCTCGGTTACTAATTTTTGCTAATCTGAAGACGGCGATGACAAAAATACCCTGTTGTCATAGCGACGTGTCACACGGCCTTGCCTTCTAACGCCCTTGCTTTATTTTCCCCGTCGCTCGCGAACGGAGCAGCAAGCCAGACAGGTAAGACGAGACGTCAGCTCGGATGAACCATAAACCCCCCCCCCCCCACTCGTCCTCTTAATCCCACATCACAACTGCCCCCCCCCCCCACCCCCAGATGTCAGAGCAGAAAATTCCTTTCGATACATTTTATCCCTGTTTTCTTTTTTTACCCCTGGTATTCATCACCCACCCCACCCCACATACACACACACCCTTCAGCTGTCTGCCTTGCAAATATTATTGCGGCCAAAAGTACACTTTCAGAAGGCTGCACTGAAAGAGTTGTCAGCTCTCTGCCCCCCCCCCCCAGACAGCCGTGTGACTGAAATATGAAATTAACAGAAAACGCTTTTTTTGCCAGCTGGTTCTCGTTCAGTATATTTTGGTGCACGGCATGTGTTGGGAACCTGGGAAGGGACAGGTGTACGGCACTGGTGGAATGCCAGGGTCTTCCTGTTTATTTTGCTCACACATAAAGTTCCTCTTCAAATGGGTAGATCAGATCTAGTTTGTCCAGTGCGACATCCTTAACAATCGTATATTTCATATGTGTTCACTGGTAAATAGTTTGCAAGTCTGTGTAAATCAACCCCCAGTTGTGTTGAGATACGGTAATTGTTGGAGACTAAAAGCATTGCAGCTGTCTTGCTGTTAATGGACCAGTACATATTTATTTATATTTATTTACATTTATTTTTAACTGCTAAGTTTGAAAATGAATGTAGCTGTCGATACTTTTTTGTTTGTTTTTGTTATGATCCCTAAATTGGCTGTGCAATAGCAATCCAGCGGCCTGTAAAATTGGCTCTAAATTGTTATTGCTTTTGAAGAGGTTATCGATTTGTTTGCATTCACCATGGCTACAGTATGTGATTTTTTTTTTTTTTTTTTCATAAGAGGTTATCTTGTCCTTTTGCAGTTTCATCCGTATTCTGGAGATTGGAAAAAAATATCTCAGATATTTAGATATTTATCAAAACATGAACCAATGACACTATTCGTTCTCCGTGATGTCATAACGATTGACTATTTGACTGTTTAAACACAATGGGTCGATTTACGTGATATACATTTCTGAATGCTAATGCTTTGATGAAGAAGTACCAATATGTATATATATAACCCAAGATAGTATACTGTCTAAACAGACCCAAAACTGTTGTCTTCTCACTCTCTTTACAAGTTTGTAAAAGAGCACGGTTGCCTACTTCAGCATGCCCTAAAGAAATGCATGCTGTTACAGATTAGATACCACACCTTACCCGTGTCATTTTTATAGCTGGAAACGGCTTGGATGTCTAATGTTAATAAACCACAAGTAGACATGCATATATATTTTTTCAACAGCATGATATCACGATCAAATTTACTCTCCGGCCAGGAGCAGTCTTTGTGCCGGTACTGTGACTATTTTGCAACATTTACTCCTCTTTTCCTGCATAAAGCCCTTCAGGCATTTCATTTTTTCATTGTCAGTTCAATTCATTCGGGTTCGAGCCTTCTACGGCTGTTCAGGAGCCTGTACACAAGCCCTGGCGCAAGAGCATCGTTACCAGTTTCTCTGCAAGTTAACAGAATCGTGATGAAAAAAATAATAATAAGCTCAGATCTTTTAGCCCACGCCTGATGTTCTGAGCAATCCTCGACATCACTTGCAAGCTTTATGTATTTATCTTGCATAACGTTGCTATGCACTGCTGGTCGTTGAGCATGTATAACTCTCCATTTTACTCGTGTTCATTTCACCTCCCGAATGGGTGACCTCACAACTCTTTGACCTGTCATTACCTTTGCCTTTAAAAAAAAAAAAATTCACTGGCATACTAAATAGTGAATTCTCTAGCCTGTTTTTAGCTAGCCTGTTAGCTATAAAATGGTTGATTTTCATATATTTTAAGTGAAATGCTTTTTTTATTTTTTTATTTTACAATTACGGGTGAATAGCAACGTATTTCACAATAATTCACTCAAAACGTACTATAATTGACAGACTGTAAGCTGGGTAACCAGAACATGAGCAAAAGTCTCATACTGGTTTGCAGGAATTTTTAAGCTCCGCCTTCCAACAATGGTCATCCAATCAGAATGACATGCGTATAGTCTATGAGAATTAGACACAGAACATTAAAAAAGGCCATAATAATGCCTTTAACAATATGAGCAGATCTGACAGAGGACCTGTTTTTATGGAGGTTTTAAAACCAAAGCAGATTATCCAAAGTGCATTCTGCAATATTATTTTGCGATTAATATTTGTTAATGTATGTGGCTTTGTCTAAACTCATAAGATCATTCATCTACATAATATAAGCCTTAAATTCCATGACGTAATCTGTTATCACGTGTTTAAGTGAAAATATGTTATAAAATGTTTTGATTTGCTTTGTTACTCCCTGGAAACAAAGAATATATTTCGGAAGCAGTTTTTTAACATTTTTTAAGTATTCACAAAGACTGTTCTCCTTCTGCAAGTCCTGTTCACTGACCCACTAATCCTATGAACTTCAGAGTACATGTTGCTTTGGTATGAACCTACATGTACAAATAGGAGCCTTCTACGTACAGTAAACACATAAGGTTTATTGCACTGGCTTGTATTTTTTGTTTAGATGGCTGTGTACAATTAAGTTGCATAAGAAAAATAGCCATTAAAACAACAAATTATTATTATTATTATTATTATTATTATTATTATTATTATTAGTAGTAGTAGTAGTAGTTGTATTGGCATTATTTCTCTACACCGTCATCCTTACTTTATATCTCCGTTGTTTCAGGAAACGGGCGGAGTCAGACGGCAGAAAAGGAAGCCTTCCCAACAGCAAGGAGATCGCGTCCCATCACCCCACCGACCCCGTGGAGCTGCGGCGTCTCAACTTCCAAACGCCCGGTAAGAGCTCCGCTTCCCGAAATTACCCGTCTCTCCGCTCTCAGAACACCCCCCGCCCCCGCAGCTGGCACGCACCCGAGTGAATTCCTGGAAATAAAAACTGCGAGTGCGTCCGTAGAAACGTCAGCTTCCCCCCTCAGCGAGAAAAAAGAAAAATTATTTTGGTAGTACCCCAGATGGGAGGAAGAAATCAGCATTGTGCTTGTTCTTCTGCAAAAGCAAAGTATGTGTATGTAGTTTTGTGCATTTTTGTTAACCTTTTAAAATGTTAATGTTAAATATTTTACGTAGTTGAAAGGGTAATCAGCAATATGATTCAGCACATTTTTATACCCGGGAAATATACTGGCCGATCTTTTGGAAAGTTTGCATAAATCTGCTTATCCACACATGTAGATGTAATCCATGCCTTAGAGACCTTTGTCCTGTTGCCCTGTGTGGCCACGTGAGTTCACACGACACACCTGCAAAAATTGACATCACCCTTCCAAGGACATGTAAGGAAAAGTCCGGAGTCCTTAGCAGGAATTTAGCTGGAAATTTTGGGCGAGTGCCACGCCAGGTCATCCGCGAGTAATGACAGGCCACAGCAGGCGAGCGATCTGTGGAAAAGCGCCAGGCCAGGTCCGTCGAGCATCTCGGAGACGGGACGGTCGGATGACAGGTGGAGAAAAACACCGCAAGGCGGGCGCTTTCCGCGCCGTCGACAGTTCGAGCGATCCACGTCGGCCCCTGTGGGGCCTCTGCGGAGAGGCGGAACCCCTGGGAGCTGTGGAAGGAAGGATTTGGTAAAAAAGGAGCAGCCGTGCTCATGTCGAGGGTTTGCGGAACGAGTGACGCTGGACAGGGGGAAACTGGCAGGATCGTCCGTCTGTCTGTCTGCCGGCGCACAGGTGCGCATATTTGACGGAAAAGAGCCGACATGCAGAACATTCTGATTCACCCTTCGGTCGACCTCGTCGGAAAATCCAGGACGTCGACAGTTTGATTTTCAAAAGACGTTTGGACCAAATAAGTGTGATGGTGTAACAGTTCAGTACCATGCTCAAAGGTACATCAGCAGTGTCCCTCTCGGGATTTGGGACCTGCGACTTCAAGCCTCATTCCCTAACCATTATACTGCCCCCCCCCCCCCCCCCTTCCCCACCCCCAAGTTTACAGAGTACATCATTCCACCCCGAGGAGACATCTGTTTTCAACAGTTTCCCGCCTTTTCAAACGGACACCTTTTCAAACAAGCGTCGACCGTTGGCCGCGTGTGTTGTTCTGTCGGCTGCACTGAGCGTGTGGCAGCGTAGGAAACTACAGGAGTTCTTCCTCAGGAAAGTGGGGGGCGTGAGTACTCATTTAGAAGGGACCGTCCCCCCTCTCCCGCTCGGGCGTGGATCCGCTGATCGTTCCCTTCGTCTACGACCCCGGCACCTCGGATCAATCCTGCGCGCTGTCTCCGCCTTGCTCATCTTCCGCTCAGCGTCGCCTTCTCTCATCACATCACTCTGCATTCATTTAGAAGACTCTCTAGCCCAGAGCGACTTGCAGCGCAAAAGGACCGAAGTGCATTCACGTGATTTATGTGAGCAGTACTGCCGGACCTGACTAGCGACATTCGCGTCGTTAGACAGGTCTAAGGTGAGTGCGTAATCAGCATCACCACGGTACGGATGCTGAATACGTAGATTACATCCGTAGCAGGCCATTAAAAAGAACCCATAAAAAAATACCATTAAAGCAAATGGGAGGAGGCGCTACCTGTAGGGTGGGAGTTGTAGTCTCTCAGCTTCCTTCAGTCCTTCAGTTCCTTATTGGATATAGCCACTTCTCAGCCTCCAAGTGGGTGGAGTCAAGGCGTGTCCTCTTCTGAAAGGCTCGGCCCAGCTCTTGGACGCGCTGTTTTTTTTTTTTCCCGCCATTTCCTGCGGATGGCCCTCGACGTTAGCGTCGCGCCGCGGCGAGCGGCGGATTCGCTGTGGGCTGCCAGAGAGCTGGATTTCGAGTGGTTTCAGCATTCGGGGGGTGAGGGGGGGGGGGAAGAAAAAAACACACCACCCGTTCTCGTCGAGAGAAAAAAGGAAAGCTTTCCATTAGCGGATGCCCACTTATGTTATCAGTGGAGATGAAAGGCCTGGAGGACTCACACACACACACACACGCCTCACGATGCTGGCGAAGAGCGAAAATGACGCGCCGCTCCCACGCTATGGAGACTTCTGATTTCCGGAGGCCTGCCTGGAGTGCTCTTGTGTTCCTCCCACGGGGGGTTAGGGTTTGTCCCAAATGCTTGTACCCGCCACCTGCATTCCGGTGGCCCTGAAAGCCTGTCCCTTCTCCCTGCTCGCACCATCAGCTGTGATTCGCTATTCTGCTTCTCCCCATTCGTTTGGGTTCATTATGAAAAATTGAATTTTGGGTTTAAGGGTGGGGAGGTGACATCTCAATTTGACGTGAAACCCCAAAATTGTCTTTTAAGTGTGATCTCACTCATTTACTAATTTATTTATTTATTTTACTCCTTTATGTGAGAGTATATATATTATATATATTCTCCTATTACAGTATTTACTTTACATGGTCAGGATTTTAGGAAGTCTTTGCAAGTGCATGGATTTTTGCAGTGGGTGTCAGACAACTCTAGCATGAAAATGTTTGTTTTACTAACACAAGCTACAGTGTAATAAAATGAGAAAAAGCTGGCTGGATATGCAGTGTGAATCCAATAGGATATGTAATCTGTTCTGCAATATGCACTGTCCACATATCTGACTGTGTTTTTATTTGTTAATTAATTTATTTTTGTTTGTTGATTTTTATTATTTAATTTAAAAGTGTTCACCACATTGATGCAACGTCTCCCAAACGTTTTATTCATCCAGCCATTTCCTTTACAGGTTCAGGTGTCTCCGGTTACCCCGGTAACCTCCATTTGTCAAGTTAGTCGGTCTTGTTTCTGCACACTGTCACTATCTTTTTTGGTGTTTACACCCCCGTACCTCTTTCTATTCAGGCCTGTAGCCTATCTCACGCCATGTAATCCGTTCAACATTCATGCCAGCCATTGCAGGAGGCGGAGTTTGGAATGATGACACAGTAACATGTCATTACTCAAAGCAGACGTCGACATCGGGCCTAACTTTTGTGTTCCCTGGTTTGTTTTGTTTCTGTTGTTTTTTTTGTCTTTTTTTGTTGTTCTTTTTTTTTTGTTTTGGTCATGCTAACTTTGTCGCTGCTTGGTGCTAATAACATGTTCTTTCACGATAGGAATGTACGCTTGGGAAGTATGCTTGGTGACTTCTCATTGGCTTCAGTGTCCATACCCTATGAGCATGCCACTGCTTTGAGTGAACAAACTGCCTAACAAGAGTCACCTTTCCATTACTATTTTATACACATGCTACTTCTAATCTGTGACTGACTCCTTTATTCTGAACCGAGTTGTCTGCGTTACGTTTTTTACTCAAAACGTTTCCGTTTCATTTACCAGGCATGGCTAGCCACCCGCCGATCCCCATCATGGAACTTGCCGATCACCTGGAGAGGCTGAAAGCCAACGACAACTTGAAATTCTCTCAAGAGTACGAGGTAACGTCCCTCACGTTCGATTCTTGCGTCATCGTCTGTGTTCCCGGTTTGGAATTCGGCAGTGTTGTGTCGTACGGGTACGCCACTGTGCCACAGCTTTTGAAAGTGATTGATGCATAAATTTGATTCATTTTGTTGTTATAGATAAATATAATCCCTCAGATTCCAGGGATTCAAGTGGCACATAAAGCCCGGAGATGGCCACGTAATGATTCTTTCCCAGTAGTCATAATCCAGTCATTGCATCAATTGATCAATATCACCCCCCCCACTTCCCCATTGCAGAATTAAGCTTCCAAATTGGATGTCCAATGTCCAATGCTAACAACGCCCCAAAGCGTTTAACAGGGATTTAACAGGGAGGGGTCAAACGCTCCTAAAAATGTTCGTTCAAAGTCGACGTGAAGCGTGAATCCAGTTACCGCGTGTAGCCGAATGGCGCCGCCGCTACCTGGGAAGTACGATCGTTTGCCGTTTTACTGCCGTTTCTCTGAAAAGGTCAGAGCGGCCGCACCGCAGTGTAATCTCATTAGCGCTCGGAGCCTGCCCCGCGTGGCGGAGGATTCCGGAAAGGCACTTCATCGTTTAAAAGACCTTTGACGCTATGTTTTAGCGAAGGCGTAATCCCATTTGACGCGTGCTTCAGATGGATGATGGAAGTCCTGTTGTGATTACCGAGGTTCTGGATTTCAACCATTTTTTTTTATTTTATATATATATATATATATATATATATATAAATAGCGCATTTCTACACACATATTTTTTTATGTGTGTATAAATGTGCTATTTAACGCCTGGAGATTGGCATCTCCTCCATCTTGTCCGTCTGTGCTGATTGATTTGAGGGCACAGCTGGAATGCACGTCCTCCTGATTAATAGACTGCCGTCTGAAAAAAAGCCAAGTGAATCCAGAACGCGAGTAGAGCTACTGAGTGACTCAAGACGGCGGCTCATGTCTTGCCCTGTGGCACAACTGCCATTGCACCAAACGATGAGGTCACACGATGGCGAGTTGCCAGGTTACCCAATGGCTAGTTGCCAGGTTACCCCGCCGTTGGTCATTTACTTCTGGCACACTGATGCAATTATACCACCCAAGATGGCAGTTTCCCGGTATGACGTGCTGACATTTAAGGTGACTTGGGAGGGGGGGTCTTTAATAGGGGGTGTGTTTATGATTGAACACCCTGAGGCAGTTATTTCATTAGTGCACACGCTGTGTTTATAGGTTGTGTGCCATGTATCCATTACTTGGTTTGCCAGCTAATATGGTAGCAATTTTAGAGGCATTTGCATCGTTCAAGTAGGAATCATGGACAAATAATTGCTTATGTTTTCCTTATTGTTTTTCTATTTGTGTTCATAGTATAATAATTTGCTGTAGGAATTAAAGATAAATATTCCAGAGATACTGCAGCTTATGTGAATGGAATGGGAGGTGTAATATATGAAGAATCAGTCTTTCTTTTCTTGGAATAACTGTCTCTGATCTACCTGCTGAGATTGGCCCTTTCTTCAACAAATGAAAGAAGGAAAAGCACAAATGTGAAACTTGACCTACAAAAAGATTGCCCGTAGTCAGCTCTCAAAAGAGCTGTTTAATTTGATTGGGGAGAATTAACAGAACATAAAAACCTCTTCAGCTCCAAAAACGCTGCCCTACCTGATTCACATACAAATGCGTTTTTCAGTCCGATATCATTCTTTCAGAGGAAAGTGTCTTACCAATTCAATGGAAACAGATTACTCAGGGAAATACATAGCAGCTGACATTTCCCATTATTTACCGTAATCAGACTGCAATATCACGATTAAGCATAATGCGAAAGTACTGTATTAAAACTAAGCACATTATAGCCAAACCGTACTATCCATTACCATGTTTGGGCTGTGCCTTAAGAGTTGTTGTCGTAAATCCTCGTCCTGAAAATAATGTGTTTTATCTCTCGATAATAATAATGCCATCCATTAAAACATCACATCTAGATAATCAGGATGTCTCTGCAGTCATTTAAGATAAAAGGAATACAGTGTAAATGTATAGAGAGAACCAGCTCGATGACCTCTATTTTATGTGCCTGTGTGCGTACACCATCAGAAACATGCGCATACATATTTTCGGTTGCTTGAATGAAATCATGGCGATGAAATTTGGCGGGAGTCTCGAGATGCTAAATTTAGCGACGCTGGTCAGTTATGTAAAATGGCCGTCATGGGGAAATAGCACTGAACTGTTGAAAATAGCAGCAGATCCAGTCAAGCAGGGCCTGGCATTGCATGCTGGGATTCCTGCTGACTTATGCTCACGTCCAAGAGCCAGAGCTGAAAAATAAGGGCAGTTTATAACAGTGTGGACACTGATATGGCATTGAGGAATGGTGAAATGGAAACACTCTCTTAAATGCTATTTTGGTTGGAGTTGGAGTTTCCGTAGAGACTCTACATTGTATTCACTTAGCCCACACTCTTATTCCCAGTGACTTACAAAAGTGGAGAATGTCAGTTTTTTTTGCCTCAGGGGCTAAAACAGTGCAATATCACCAAGGAGGTGCAGAAGTCCCATTCATAACCAGTAAGTGTAAAGTTAGCAGAGCAATCCAACAATTTAATACCTTGTATAGTGGTGTTTCAAGCTAAAACAAATACACGGCTAAGCCTATCCTGACACAACGTTGTTTATATCATTGCTACTACAAAAGGAAATTCAAAAAGAAAAAGAAAAAGGTGGATGGCAAAAGGAGCTCAAGGGGGCCATGGTGCTGTGTGAAGGGGTGGGTCTTCAGTCTTTTTCGGTTAATGGGCAGGGTCTGTGCTGTCCTGACCAACATGGGGGCCGGTGCATGATAGATCAGCACCAAGGCCTTGAACTTTTATGAAAATGCATATTGGTAGCCAGCAGGGAGATGGGGGGGTCGGGGGGCTTGTTTAAAATTTTGGCTACACCCTGACATGCTCTGTCTTTTCCTTCCAGTCTATCGACCCTGCCCAGCAGTTTACGTGGGAACACTCCAACCTCGAAGTCAACAAGCCAAAGAACAGATACGCCAACGTGATCGCGTACGACCACTCGCGCGTCCTTCTCTCCGCCATTGACGGTAAGCTTTCTCGCGCATTTCCTGCTGATCCAATAGAAGTTCCTCATCAGTTCCCCTCTTCTCTGGAATGTTACCATATTTAAAGGTTTGTTGAGCGATACAAAGGTTTGATTGTGTCATCAGCAGGCAATTCCGATTGGCTAGTAGCCGCCCTGTGGAGTGGACTTCACTTTCCGTTTACTTCTGCCTCATCCTGTTTCCATGCCTCCCACCGGGCTCCGCTGGCTAATCTGTGATTGAAATAACAACCGGGGTCAATTTTATTTATGTCTTTCAATTTGTTTGAAATGTAAGGCCTCAATCAGGTCTTTTCTTAGCCTCCAGCTCCCAGGGGCCAAATGGAATGCTCTTTCAATCACAATTCTCGCTCCTCGTCCCGGACGCCAGTCGGGTTGCCCCTTCCTGAACCTTATCTGAGACATCAGCGCCTTTCCCATAACCCCCGGTCACCGGAATGGAATTACCCTTTTTTTTTCCTCCCTCCCTCTCTCTCTCGCTATCTCTCTCTCTCCCCCTCTCCCTCGCTTTCTCTCTCTCTCCCTCTCTCTCTCTCTCTCTCTCTCTCCCCTCTCCTTCCATCTCCCCTCTCCTCCTCTCTCTCCCTCTCCCCTCTCTCCCTCCCTCTCCCCCTCTCCCTCCCTCTGTCTCACTCTCTTTCTCCCTCGTCCTCTGAGAGACGTATGAAGCGGTGCTTTGAACAACGCCATTAACGGCACTCTCTTAGGTAGCGACACGTCAGGACCTAGCTTGACCTCAGGGACGAAAGCAGAGAGTAGTTCTCCCTTTTGCTCTCCCTTTACATCTTCAAAACGGCTCTACCCTGTTTGACAAGACCTGGTCCGTAGGGCAAAAACGTTCCTCCAGCAAAATCTCAGTCTGCACCTGCTTCAGTTCCATTGCAGATACTCCGTAAATTTGAATAACAGTCTCCCACAAATCTCCAGCCACTAGTAATAGACGTTTCGTCAGCTTATAGTCAGTTTAATTTGGAATCTGACTTCATTTTGACGTTGCGTACCTAATTTTTTTCCTCCAGATTAATACTTAGTGAAGGAATTTGTACTGTCTCTCCTCAGAGTTGGTGAGGACCTTTTTTGTAGGTTAAAATCTAATATACTGTCACTCTTAGTGTTTTTGTGTTACAAAGGAAATATTTGAAAGTATTTTTTAAAAATCTGTATTATGTTTGAAATATAATTATAAAATTACATGTTTATGAATTTTCCAGTTTTTTAGAAATGCTTTTTAGAGATTTCATATACCACAGTATTCATGTTTTTAGCTCAGTTGCAATGGGAAATGAATGAACATCTTATTTTCTGCTTTATTTTTCTTAAAGAAAGGCAAAAATAAACATAATATTTCCAACTCCCTTACCGATGATCTCAATATAGATAGCTCCTTAGTTGTCTTGTATATCATAAATAGTTTGGCCTTTTCGGAAGAATGGCAGCCAGAAACAGATTCTGCTCGAGCCCCGTGATAACAGCAGCTGCTAGCGATAACGATAGCAAGCAGCTAAATAAGCTGCACGGTTTTGTATGGTGGTGGTGGCCGGGGGGGCCGGGCCGGGGTGGGGGGGGGGGGTAGTTTGAATAAGAAATTGTAAAATAAACACAAATGCCGTAGCAAAGACCAGATGCGGTTCATCCCTTGAAAGCAAAGTAAGGCCGGAATCCATTAACTCAACGCATTGACACAACCGAGCGTCCATGTTGCTCTGAATAGAAGGCAAATATGCGGTAGCCTTCAGGGCTTACTGTATGTGGGTGGGACCTTTCAGGCAAAATGGCGGCCCGAGGGGCCTTTTGTGTGCACAGGGTTTAGCCGAGGGGCTTCTCCATATAGCCAGTGCACGAGGTTATGTTGTCGAACAGGCTGTGTTTGCTTTCGCCGTTTCAGATGCTCTCTGTCTTTGTTCTTTTCATTTCGTCTCAAATTGCTCATTGGGCTGTACTGACAGGTTCTTACCAGCGCCAGGGCATTTATATCAGATGGCCTTGCCATCTCTGTCACTGTTATGTATGTATACAGTGCACTGAATACAAATGCCCCTTCACGGGTTAGAATACACATGACTGAAGACTGATTCCTCTCTTGCTCTGATGTCATCTCTGTAGCCACTGTTTTCCCCTTGAATACTGGGATATATATAAATATATATATTTTTTTTTATTGAGATAATTAAAAATGGAGCAAAAATACAATTACCTCTCTACAAAGGTCCCTGTCACTCACTCTGGCAAATACTCTGGCTTATATACTGAAAGCAAGAGCCAATTTCCTGTCTTCCCAGTGTAGTGTATGTATGATGTCATAGCTTTAGCTCCAGTCACTGCTCTCGAAATCTCCCAGCGTTTCGACACTCTCACTGGCTGTTTTTACTGGCTGTTGTTTTGTTTAGATTTACTTGCCCATTTTTATTGCTTTGCTTTATCTTTTGTATTATTTTGTGTATTGAAAACATTTGCGATATAGACTGATTCTATAGATAGATAGATAGATAGAACAGCAAGGAGATGTTTTTCAGTGGAAAGTTTTATGCATGATCTACATGCCAAAAAAAAGCCATTTGTTGTGTCGCACACTCGTTAGATTTGTAGACACACAAAGTTTAAGTAGCCTTTCAGAAGGTGGAGACCAGGATTTGTGATGAAAAAGTACTCTCTCTCTCTCTCTCTCTCTCTCTCTCTCTCTCGCTCTGTGCTGAGTATATTACCTGTGATGTGGTTGTGGGGGGGTTGTGGGGGGGGGGGGGGGGTGATGCGCGGGGGTGGGGGCTGCAGGGACGTGAAGCCCATGCAGATGACACTTATCTCCCCCTGCCATGTGTGAGCATGGCTCAGCACTGCCAGTCTCTCTGCATTGATGAGCTGTCAGCTCTGCTTCTCCCAGCTCTGGAGGAGACCCACGGCCTTCCTTTAATGGCAGCAAGTAGAAGCACAACTTAAACAGGGTTTTTTAACAACAGTGAGGTCAAGGCAATCATTATAATAATAAAAATTATTATTAGTATTAGTATTATTATCATCATCATCATCTTTATTATAATTATTATATTTATCATTATCTTTGTCATTATTATTGTTGCTGAAAGAGATGGTAGTTCACGATTCCCCACTACTTTTAGCGAGGAGGCTGTAATGCTATCGTACCGTTTACACAGAGTGCTCAAACAGCCTGGTCATTCAGCCGGACAAACATTGAGCTGCCGTGTCGCTTTTATCAGGCGATGAGATCCAGCGGTCTTACCGGAAGGGTCGCCGAAATGACTGGAGCGCTTGTCCTGGGCTCGTACGGCAACAGGCACTTACCAGGCGCGGTTATTGCGCCGAGACTTCGGTGGTCGGGGTATTAAGGCACTGTTTGCCCCGGAAGGAGGGGGGGGAGGTGGGGGGGTTGTTTTCACTGCTGCCCGGCTTGTTTGTGAGTCACAGCATTGACTTAATCAGCCTGTGGCGCCCTCTGAACTCCAAAAATTATGAATGTATTCCTGTGCCCAAGCTAATGCTGGTTTTCTTCTTCTTGTCTTCTTCTTCTTCTCATTCTTCTTCTTCTTCTTCTTCTTCTGCTATTTCTTCTTCTTACTCTTATTCTGCTACTTCTTCTTGCTCTTCTTCTGCTTCTTCTTCTTCTTCTGCTACTTCTTCGTCTTCTTCTTCTTCTTTTCCGCTCTTAAGCAGGCATCCCAGGAAGCGACTACATCAACGCCAACTACATCGACGGCTACAGGAAGCAGAACGCCTACATCGCCACCCAGGGCTCGCTGCCGGAGACTTTCGGCGACTTCTGGCGGATGCTCTGGGAGCAGCGGAGCGCCAACATCGTCATGATGACCAAGCTCGAGGAGAGGTCAAGGGTAGGCGCATCTCACAAAATAAGAGCCCTTCAGTTTAGAGCATAATTGTCGGAGTACATTTACAAGATTCACTGTTACTGTTCTGGAACTTTGCTCTTAAGTAGCATTAAAGAAAGTAAAATAAGTAGCATTCACGTTACAATGTAAAACAGCATTTTGGAGCATATAATGTGATAGTATGAAATATTATGTTGATGTGCATTTTCAGTGTTATAGTTTGTAACTTACGTTGTCATAGCGCCTAAGCTTGAGGTAGGTGTGTTTCCTGAAAATCATCAAACAAATAGCCTTCCATTTACAATATATAATAGAGGAATACTCTTTTGTGCAGTAATGTTAATAAATGTACATAACATATACATATATACATATTTATTCCATTACACAGCATAAATTGTAGGTATTCCTCTCCACAGCAGTCGAGTTTTCACTAACATCTCTGATGCAAGTTCATTTAATATGTTGCCTTTCCTGCTTCTTCCATCATTTTTGTTTATTTTCTTGTTTCTTTGTTTCGTTTTCCTTCAGATGCCCTCTTTTTTCTTCTCCAAGGCAAGACATCTTTCATTCTGTGCTACTGGATATCTTTCAGCACTCCATCACTCTTTCCTTCCGTTCTTTTCACGAATGTATATGTCAATATGGTATTTCATTTTTCAGCATGGCCCAGCACTGCTTCATGCAAGGTTTCACTTGTTGCCGTGACGATGCCGTAGCTTAACCATGCAGTGCATAAACAAAAAAATAATAATAATCTAAACGCAAAGCTCTGTCCGGTTTCCACGCGCAGGAAACCTGTGGCAAACGCAGGGGGCGCTGTGGAGAACGCTGATGCACTTCCCCCCCCTTCTCTAGGAAATGCTGCACTGCTTGTTAGAACGCACAGAGTGCACGATTTCAAAATGAAAGTCACACATTTTCTTTCTTTATGCTTATTTTGGAAGGTTTATACGTTAAATTAGCATTCAGACATTCAGTTATGAGTGGTATTCTGGACAAATAAATGAACCCATTTGGTATTTCATTTGTAATTGGCCTAGAGAGGAGATGAGATATCATAATCCTTATTGTTTTCAGCCACATGTTCTTTTTTATTGCACTTTCTACTGTTATTAAACACAAAATGCATGTCTTGATAGTCATATTGTATTTTATGAACTGTGTATTCAATAATATGTGGAATAGCCCATATGTAACAGAGCAGTGAGAATCACTTTTTAATGTGGCTTACTTGTTAATATATTTTGACGTCTTTAAAAATTAAACTTTCCCAGCATGTTTTACATTATTTGTAGATGTTAGGCATTGCATTAGACAGAGACAGTTTTGGGGCAAGTAATTTAATCCTTGGAATTGCTTTTGAATAATGAAATAGGTTTCAGAGGCAGAACTTTGTCATGATAGTGTCAACATAGGGCTTTTATATTTGAGTCTTGTCTGGGACTTGCTAAAAATCATTTCATCCTGTAGCCTATATGATATAGTAATTCTTACCGTTACATAGATAACCTAAATAAAGCAGCATTGCACAGGATTGACTTATGGTATGTGGTTATTTCTGTGTTTGCTTGTGCATTTTTACTGCTTTATGCATTTTAACTTAAAGTTCACTAAGAAAAGGTCCATCCTGGGCTAATTTTGACCATATGTGCCTGGCTCTGTTGAACTGAGATGTGGAAAATGGGATGAATAATAATGATAAGATAATTATGATGATAATGAGATTGAGAGATTCCAGGTTGATATTACCAGCTGTGAGAAGATACATGTTCGCCTGAATTATCTTCTTCATCATGTTGTTGAGTTGCAGGACCGATTGAAAAATCCTAAAAATGAAATATTATACTTCTGTGGATGTAGATGGATAGACTGCTCTGCTCTTAAATCTTTAACTCTGGCTTTGCAGTGTATGTATACCAGGACGCTTTATAACTATGTGCTATGCGTACGCATAAATCTTGTCCATTTCTTTTGCCATAACTTTAATCATGAGCATTTCACTCACTCTCGCTAGATCTTTGATGGTCCTTATCTCAGTAATGTAACCAATGAAATTTGAGTATGCAGATTAAATATGTGATGTCATATTCGTGTGAAGTAGCGGCAGCGCGTACAAAGCTTGGAGAGGAGAGCACGTGCTTCACGCTTTACGGCTGAAAGTGCAAGCCTTATGTGCTTTATTTGTGAGTATTTTCAAACAGCGGTATTTGAAATGGCCAGTTATCTCTGAAAATCTACAGTCAGTAGCGCAGGTGTTGTATTATGCCGGCTAAGGTGGCAGCTCCAATCCCCCAACACCCCCCCCTCCAGCCCCCCCACCCCCCCACCCCAGTTCAAACGTGCCCAGGTGTTGGAATTGAATAGGTATCAGCCCTGTATGCAGTTAAGTAATGCCGCTGGCTTGTAACTCATCGCTATGGTGACATAAAAATAAATGCGTAGCCTTTTTAGGTCAGTTTAACGTCAAATACCAGAGTCTCCCGTAAACCGCGGACCTCCTATTATCCGCGTAAGTCCTTTGCCAAACAGGGCTTTGCACTTTTCCGTCCGGTTTAAAGCCGCTGTAAGTTTATTTTTTTATGCACGCACCCAAGGAAGTCAGGCGAAGGGCTATAACTCACTTAAAGTGGTTGTTTAATTCCGTTTGGCAGTGAAACAGTAATACTGTAATGGACGGATGTTTTATAGGTTGTTCGGAGGGCAACACAACAGCGTAAGAACGATAAACTCGGATCTATAATGCGATTGGAAAAACCGCATTAAGGTTGTAATTACACAGCTTGTCAGGCCAAAAAAAAGAATGTTTTTTGGATCAGTGGGACGTTATAAGTTGGTTTCTCAAATATGAATCTGTCTGAATCAGCAGAATAGGGAGTTTGTGGTTACTGAGATACCTTTAGGTCATAAATGGGTTTTTTTTTTTCTTTCCCGTAACCGTTCACTGACATGGGTAGGGTTTATAAGCATATAATGATTAATGATCGCATAGTGACTTACTGCTATTCGCCTTATTGCTCCTAAATAGGAAACATAGTTCATGCTGTGGCATTTAGCTACAAAATATATAGAATCAAGCAATTATATACACGTATACAGTAAAATGTCCAGAGTTAATTCAACTCTTGACATATCATATTCAGCAGGGACCTTATGTACTCTGTAAGAGTTGATTTAACACTGTGTGTGTGCGCTTGTGTAGGGGACGGACTGCTCCCTTGCGATGTTTTCCCCTCGTCTGCGGTGTCTGTGTTTAACTCATCCTCATGTTCCAGGTGAAGTGCGACCAGTACTGGCCCAGCCGGGGCACGGAGACGTACGGCCTGATCCAGGTGACGCTGCTGGACACGGTGGAGCTGGCCACGTACTGCGTCCGGACGTTCGCGCTTTATAAAGTGAGTCTGCGGGTTCGAGAGCCCAGAACGTCCCGGTGCGCGCGTGTGTGTGTGTGTGTGTGTGTGTGTGCGGGGAGCCGGCTGTGAAGTTTTTTCTGGTTCCGCTGCCTCGGGGTGCCGGATTTAGCTCAGTTACTCGATTAACGAAAAATTAGATCATTTCAATTAATCATCAAACCTTCTGAGGTTGCAGATTTAGGCATTTGGAACATGACTGTGATGTGATTTTTTTTTTCCCTTTAGTGAGTGTTTATAGATTCAACTCAGAAAACCCCAGAGACTTGTACTAATATCCAAATATCTCTCCCCCCTCTTCCGCGCACCCCCTCCCCCTTCCAGAATGGCTCGAGTGAGAAGAGAGAGGTGCGGCAGTTCCAGTTCACGGCCTGGCCGGACCACGGGGTCCCCGAGCACCCCACTCCCTTCCTGGCCTTCCTGCGGAGGGTGAAGGCCTGCAATCCGCCCGATGCCGGGCCGATGGTGGTGCACTGTAGGTAAGCAATCCGCCGACGCTGGGCCGATGGTGGTGCGCTGTAGGTAAGCAATCCGCCGACGCTGGGCCGATGGTGGTGCAGTAAGTTCTGGGATCCAGCTGCCACTAGGCCTGGTTTCAGAGCCCGCCCAGAACATAACCCCGAACACAGAGTCCCTCCTGCACACAGACTCAAAACGCCGAGTCTGTTCAGCACACAGACTCTAACACAGACTCCACCCAGCACACAGAGTCCCTCCAGCACACAGCCCCAGAACACAATGAAAAATGCCCGTTGGCTGCCAGCAGGATCTGCTCGAATGACCGCCATTCCCCAAACAGGAGCAGGGGCTGCACACAGCTCGATTTGCCCTGGTCCCGCATTGTTTGCGCTGTGGATATCCGCTAATCCTTTAAAAGCCTTGGCAGGGGTATGTGTGCACGTGTGTGTACGTGTGTGCATGTGTGTGTGTGTTCGCATTCAGGGTGGTGGATGTTTGATTGGTGTGCTTTGCCAGTATTTGGTCAGAGACCAAAAGGAGGTTCCATCCCATCAGGCATTGCAAGTGTTTGCCATCCCCAGGTACGCGCTGTAGAAGGCTAACAGATTACTGGAGGCGGTGGCGTTGACAACCGCTGATCTCACCCCCCCCCCGCCCCCTCCCCTCCCTCCCCAGCTACGCATACTGAGCGTCCGCGCTATTCCAGCTTGCGCCCCCGCTTAGTTTGTCCCCCGGATAATTGCGTCTAAAATAAATAAAGGGATGTGTACTGACTGCGGGAGACACGAGTCAGCAGAGCCCCCCCGCGGCGTGGACTCGGGAGGGGTCGGAAAACTGAGCCGGCTTGGCACTTCAAACCCCCCCCCCCCCCCCCGAAACGTTCCGAAAACGTCTGCGGCGGGGCACAGACTGGGAAAGATGGCAAACTCGCCGGGCGAGCTGTGAAGGAAGGGATTAGCCAAGAATTAAATTACCACATGCGGGAGTTAATTAGAGCCACTAGCAGAATCAGTTTAAATTGAAAATCCAGATTTTTTTCTTTCCTTGGGATTGCGGAATGCGGGAATTAATGTCATTCCGCAGATTGGAGTTTTAATTCCCTGCCCCCGCATCTGATAACTGGCCGAGGAGCTTAAAAAACAGCCTCCTCGTTGGTGGTTTTCTGAAAAAAAAACACAAAAAAGTTTTTTTTCCATAGCGGTGTACTTCCTGTTCCGCGCGGAACTTTTACGTAGCCTTCGGGGGGGAATTGAAGACGGTCATCGCTCTCCTACCCGTCTTGTCTTCCTGGCGTTCGTGGCTGTTGATTATGCCCTGTTTATCACCAAAAAAAATTTGCAAGTCTAAACAAAAGGTGTCGCGGGAAAGAGATTTTGTTTTGCGGCGCATAATTAACTGCGCTGTACGGAGCCTTGAGCTCTTGATTAATTAGCTGGTCAGGCCAGTAGTCGGAGCTGAGTGATGTTCTCTGTAGAACGGACGGCTTCAGCGATGTCGCCCTGGTCGTATCCAATCGGTTTTCCCCAAGTTGGTTAGCGTCGATACCAAGCCTGTGTATCCGTCCTTTCCTCCAGAATAATTATGGTAAACAGACCAGCTCAGCCCTGTTCCTGGAGATCTACCGTCCGGTAGGCTTTCAATCAAACCCTAATTTGGCACACCTGATTCTACTAATTAGAAGCTTAACGAGATCTCTAGCCGTTGAATGCGGTGTGCTTTGTTAGGGTTCGAGTGGAAACCTACAGGATGGTAGATCTCCAGCAACAAGGTTGGGCAGCCCTGGTGCTGGAAGAAAACAGTTTAAGATCGTTGGCTGATGCTTTTGAACGCCCTGGCGTGTGCTGTGGAATGCGGCGCGTTGTTAGCGCTAGCCGCGCGCCGCGGCGCCTTGCTTTAAGGACGGCCCCCTCGTTTTCCCCGCCACGTTCGGGATCACGTCTTCGCCGGAGTCGTAATCCTTAAAGCAGAAACGAGCGAACGGCTATCGATCGGGCTCGTGACACAGACCTCCTTTCGCCGTATGCAATAATCTAAAGCCCCTGCCAGGCCTGTGCTCTCTCTGCGTCCGCTGCTTCGATTGAAGATGAAAATGAGTCTCGCTCAGACCGGCTGGCGGACCGTGCCTTGGGGGCGATATCGATTTCGGCGTTTTTTGTAAAGGCATCGGTCTTTCATAACGGGGGGGCGGAGCTTGCGGTTTTCGTCGCGGCGTGCGGGGCTCGTGTTAATGAGACAGCGGGGTGGCGTTCGGGGGGGTGTGGGCGTCCCGTCGCGGCGGTTCGAAGCGATGCCTCGGCCGTCAGAAGCGGCCCTCTTGTTTGCGCTGCCGCTCGAACGTTGATTACAGTCATCAGGTGGGACTTTTGCGAGCCGTGTTTCAGAAGAAGGCTCGCATCGTGTCCACATTGTGTAGGGGCCTGTCGACAAAGCACAACCTGTCAAAGATAATGATACTCAGAGTTCACTAGTCGGTAGAAATGTTTTTAATTAGAATGATTATTTCTACTGAAACGTGAATGGGGGGGGGGGGGGGGGGGTGTTCATTATGTCCAGCATGATGGATGACTTCTGTTTGAAAGCAGATGCCTGAAAGCTTTATTCCTTAAAGACACTCTTTTCAAAGTTTTGAAAGCCTAGTTTCTTTTGGTGTAGTTTTGAATTGAGATGGGATGCCAAAAAATGAATTCTCTCAAATAAATCGATGCATTTTAGTTTAAACTATACACTTAAGGAACTAGTTTGGTTTCTTTGAGATGTCACTACAAATTCTCCCCTATACATAATTAGTCTAATACGCTTGGCTGGAGTAAATGGTACGCTATGGCTGGTGAGCTATGGGTGTGCTAGCAGTGGGTGTACTTTTCTGTGCGATTTATATCTATTATTTATAATACGACGGCCGTGCGACGGCCATCGATCAGGCGCCGTGACTGCTGGGTCGCGCTCCTCCGTTGGTTTTAAAGTTCAGACGCGCCGCACCGCCGTTTCCCAGAGGGCTCCGCTCTTCTCTTTTAACGAGCCGAAGTCGTTCTCGCGCCGGCGAAGCCGCACTCCTGCGGACCCGTAAACGAAATATCTCTTCGTCCCGTCGGGGGTTCGGCACGACGCGTCGCAAATATTTCCCACGGGGCCGAGCGCAAAGCCTCGTTTAATAAGAGCGTGTCTGTTACCCGTGGACGCGATCGAATGTCAGTCAGGCTGGATATGTTCCTTGTCGTGGAAACAGCACTGGATGTCAGGAGTCAGACCGTATGTCACGCGGAGTTTGCACGACCGGCGTTGTGACACGAAGGCTAGCTGTGATGAGTCGCTAATGCGCTGTAAAGCAGTGCTGCTCAGGCCACGCGTGTGTGATCTGCGGAGGCTAACGGCGGTACGGTAATGAACGCAGCGCCGGGCCGTTGGCTCTCGCTCGTTCTGCCTCCGGATTTGAATCGCGCGGCGTGCGAGCGCTCCGGCCCATCCGGGCGGCTCGGAGTGCTGACTCGGCGTTCCCGCGGCCCGCTCCCGGGTTATTAACCCCGCGTACGTCACGCGCTCGTGGAGGTAATACAGACGCGCACGGGCGCGAATAAGAGCTCACAGGACACCCCCCCCCCCCCGGCACACACAGTGAGGCACCCCCCCCCCCAAGAGATCGCAGGTGTCCCAGAGGAGCCGGGGAAGCGGGGTGACCGCGCAGGAAAGGAATGCGGACCAGACCCCCCCCACGCGCGTCTCTGTGCTGTGACCTCATCACCACTGTGGAGGGAGAATGGGGGGTGGGGGGGGGCGACACGGCGCTCCCTGTTTCACTGCGCGATTGTGTTCACGATGAGGCTCCCATTTCTGTTGCGGAGGCTGTGGTTGGGGGAGTCGATTTCTCTCAGGGCCTACCGGGTGGGAATATTTGGGAGTTAAGGGGAGTATTTGGCTCAGGACTGTTGTTCACTTTTGTGTGTGTACATGTGTGTGTGTGTGTGTGTGTGTTTGTGTTTGTGTGTGTACATGTGTGTGGTTTTATGTGTGCATGTGTGCAGTATGTTTGTGTGTAGTTTTTCGTGTGTGTGTGTGTGTGTGTGGACAGGCGATGATGCTGACAGCTTTGCTTATTACTGCTTTCTCTGTGTTTCTCGTCGTGTGTGAAGCTGGAACATGGCGGAAAAGGCTGACGTCTCGGTTAGCGCTCGCTCCCGGTGAACTTATGAAAGCCGTCAATCCGAACGGCGTCGGCCCGTGTCAGCGGACGCTCCGAGCAGCTGCGCCGCGCTGTCAGAAACACCCCCGCGTCGAATCGTTAGCGCTCCCGAAAACGGCCGCGTCAGCCGCCCACCCCCCCCCCTCCCCGCTGCCAAACCCGAGGACCGCCCCGCGCTCCGCCGTCTCTCCCTCCATCAGGCATCGTCTCCGGCGCACGCCGCGCCCGGCGCACTGCCGCCAGCCGCTCGAGCCCCCGCGGCGGGATTCTCTGTTACGTCATCGTTACAGATGTGACGAGTCATGTGACGGTGTGAATCCTCATAAATGCTTTTACATGTAGATGATACGCGTCTTTTCAAGGTTTGTGGCGTGTGTTTTAAAAACATGTTGCCAATAAAATTCACCTTGTGGGATTGTAGTTCTGTGTGTGCGCGTGCGTCTGTGTGCGTGTGCACGTTTGCAGATGTGTGGAATCCACTTGAGCCAAACTGTCCAAAACTGCACTGCTGCATAATCATTTTCTCCACATATCAATAATATCAGCGCAAGGTTATTTTTTTAAATGTAGGAAAGCGCTGCAATGCAGACACAATGCGGCCCTTTGCTCTGCGCAAAAGAAACGGAGCTGAGCGCTTCATACCTGTTTCCTGTTATATCGCTGCGAGCCGCTCCGCCGACGGCTAACGAGGCAGGAAAAGCCGGTAATTACCCGGCGGCGGTTTACACTGAAGAGTCGGGAAGAAGTCCGCACCAAAAAAATACGCTAGCAAATTAATCAGAGAAAGCCAGCTCCTTAAACACAACCAGCATGATGATGTGTGGCTCCCCCGATCACTACCGTGAGCGTCTGAGGTTCCTCCCCGCGTGTGCGCCTGCCGCCCCGTCCTGGGACGGGACCCAGAGTTCGGCTCCGGGGACCAAGCGGCTGAGTCGCCGGTTTGCGTAACCTGGAAACGCGCCGCGTGAGCGAGGCTGGGAGGGGACGGGGGGGAGGGGGGGCGGAGCCTTTAAGAAACGCCGGTGCCTAACGGAGCGAGTCGCGCCGCACGCTAGCCCGAGGGCTCGCCTCGGCGAAAGTGTCCGAGCGCTTCCCCCGGGAAACACGGCGGTTTTACAAGCGGGCTCTGTCAGCGTCCCGCGGTCTCACGAGCCGCAAAGCCGACAACTCGTTCCGCCTTCCGCGGTTCCTGCGCCTTATTTTCGGCGAGAGGAAATACAGGAAGAGGCGCAAGTCTATTGACGAGGAGGGTTAAGCGAGGTGAGACGCCCAACTGCCGCACGCGCGAACCTTCCTGCTGTCAAAAGCCGTTCGGCGGGAAATGAAAAACAGAGCCTCAACCGACGGGTACTCGCTGCTTTTAACGCAGCGGCGTGGTACGGATCATAGTCGGTGCTGTGAAACGGCTTTCTTTCCTTGTGAAAGATTCAGATTCCTCTTCTGTTTATAACCCTTTTGCGTCCAAATTAAGGCAATTTATGCTTATAATGAATCAGGCTGGCTTTCACTCCACCTTAAAATCCGTTACCGTGACGTCAGCGCGAGACGTGATTTAATGACAGTAATTAGCGTTCGCTGCACACTTTTAAAAGTTAGCAATTTACCGGCTTCCATCAGTCAGAGAGAGAAAGAAAGGGCTTTTTAGACGGCAGATAAAGGTTAAATAGCTCAGCTGAGCAAATGATTAGCTGGAATAGATCATTAAGGGTCCAGGTGGAAGGCGAGGCGAAGCCGCCAGCGGCGTCAGAGGCGTCAGAGGCGCACCGACGGGGAGGCACTTCACACTCGGAGCGCTCGGATCCGAAAAAACGAGCCGGGGCCACGCCCCCCGTGACGCACGCAGGGGCGCAGGAAGTGCCGGGAGAAAGCGCCCCCTCCTACCGCTACGGAATGAACAGCCGCGTTCCAGAAGGTTCCTTCGGTTTTTGGTTTTTATGGAGTTTGTGATTTCTCATAAGACGTCGAGCTCTCGACTCTCGAATCTCCATTAAAACAGCTTTCAGAAATACAATACACTATGATATAATGAAGTAAACATATGATAAAGATTGGATTATGCCATTGCAACACTACACAATATATGAATAAATGTATACCTTTTTGCCATCTTCAGATATTGCAAGGTAAAACAAAAATATTTAGCTATCTTTAACATTGTATTTTCCATGGATTTATAGGGATGTGTCAGAATATTCCGTCTGTTTCCGTAAGGGCTTCAAGCTGAGCAGAGGCACAGATAAAGGCCTGTTGGCGGTGGGGAGGCAGAGTCATGACGTGATTGGCAGTTGGCGGTGACTGACAGTTTTTTTTAAATGTGTGTCCACAGCGCCGGCGTGGGCAGGACGGGCTGCTTCATCGTCATCGACGCCATGCTGGAGAGGATAAAGCACGAGAAGACGGTGGACATCTACGGCCACGTCACCCTCATGCGGGCCCAGCGGAACTACATGGTCCAGACGGAGGACCAGTACATCTTCATCCACGACGCCCTGCTGGAGGCGGTCATGTGCGGCACCACCGAGGTGCCCGCCCGGAACCTGTACGCCTACATCCAGAAGCTCACGCAGATAGAGTCCGGGGAGAACGTCACCGGCATGGAGCTGGAGTTCAAGGTGCGTGGGGCTACCGTTAGCATGATGATACTTATCCACAGCGACTTACACAACTTTCTACATGGCATCTGCATTGCATCCATTTCAGGTTCAGGTTCTGGTTCTGGTTCTGGTTCAGGTTCAGGTTCAGGTTACTTTATTTGTACCCGTAGGTAGATTTGGTCTTCAGTAGAGTCATCCATCTTGACACAATTTAGCTGGATTCCATTTATACAGCTGGTTATATACTGAAGCAATGCAGGTTGAGTACCTTGCTCAAGGGTGCAAAGACATTGTCCTGCCCTTCTCTGCCTGATAAAGCCCAGTAACCGCCACTCTGCCGCCAAAGCCCCACGGATTTACAGACGCCGCTGTTTTTCCCCGGTGCGCCTGCGTGTTTGACCAAAACCCCCAGGCGGTGAAATTATCTTTGTTTTAAAGAAAGCCCTCCGCCTCCCAGCCGTCGTTGCTTGGTTTCCTGATCTCGGTCAGGTCTTTGGAGGACTCGGTGAGGACTCTTTGCCGATTGGCTGTTAGCTGAATGAGACTGCGCAGGGTGGCCTGCGTTCCCCCCCCCCCCTCCCCCTGGTGGGCGGGGCCAGTGTTCTCAGCGCCCGTCCGGCGCCTAAAAAGCGCGACCGTGGGGGGCGAGGCACGGGGTGTGTGTCGCTACCCTCGAAAAGCGTATTGCGCTCCGTTCCTCGCGTATCACTCGCGGTATCTCCTCGCGCCGGTCCCTGTTCCGCCGCCCGGCCTCTCGGCTCCCTGGCCCGTGTGCCGGGTCGACACGCCGAACGCACAGATCAGGTGACACAGATTAGGCCCGCCAAATCACCAGGCTTCTGGTGCCGCTCGTCTCTCTTTCATAAGCCATTCCACACTCATTCTCCCCAGAAGACCGACACAGCCCGAGCAACAGTAATCCCTTTGTCTCCCCCGCTGAGGGACACAATAACCGCTTTGTGCTTGCTTATGTATTTATTTATCTTTTTTGATTTATTTACGGCCGGTGGGTGCCAGTAATCCCCCCCCAATTTATCCCCCCCTCCTACTCACGCGCTCCTTCGATGCCAGATGATTATTAATGACGTCGGTGTGTTTATCTTAGGAGAAGTGCCTTCACACAGGCTGTGGAGGAGAGGAAGGAGGAAGGAGTGGTGTGGTTTAATGGGACTCTCCTTATCTCCTCTTTGCAGCGTTTAGCCAACACTAAAGCCCACACATCACGATTCATCAGTGCCAATCTTCCATGTAACAAGTTCAAGAACCGCCTTGTTAATATAATGCCATACGAATCCACGAGAGTATGTCTCCAGCCAATCAGAGGGGTAGAAGGCTCCGATTACATCAACGCCAGCTTTATTGATGGATACAGGTAAGGGTTATGGTTTTCTTTCATACTCAAATAAAGAAAAAAAACTGTTATTTATTAAATTAATTTTCCCATGATTCTATGCATTTCAAGAGTCATTATCAGGGCATCGATGAGGTTTATTAAAACACAGGTGCTGTGTGCTTGCTAAAGCAGGTGCCACGCCCATTTCGAAAGTCACAACTGTCACTGCCCCATCTCACAAAGGATATACAAGCATTACAGCTATGAAAAATGATCATCTGTGATAACAGAATGCATTAACATGGTGATAATCAAATAAGGTCTTTTGCAATAGCACACCTAAGAATATGACTGAAGGTATTGTCCAGCAGAGCAGGGTGTGTACCTGTAGAATGTCCCCTGATTGGTTGGTCGCTCTGTGTCATGTACACGATTGGCTGATTTCTTTACAGACAACAGAAGGCCTACATTGCCACGCAAGGTCCTTTAGCGGAGACCACGGAAGACTACTGGAGGATGCTGTGGGAACACAACTCCACCATAGTGGTCATGCTCACCAAGCTAAGGGAAATGGGAAGGGTGAGTTTTTAAGAGCGTTAACGTCGGGGCTCATTCCTGCTCCCACTCTTACTCTTACTGGTCACCGCGTTTGAGATGGGTGATCAGTGACATCACAGGACTCCTGGAAAAAAGCTCCCCTGGCTCAAGGAGATCGAGTCTGGTGTGAGCCTGTGTCAACGTCAGCCTGGGAAATTGGGTTAAAAGAGTGTTTCTGGATTAGCCATCACGGTACTTTTCTGCTCAAGCAGACGCAAAAATATAGAAGTGATTATAAGCCAACCAGCATATGCTTTTGTAAGACATTAATTTAGTGCCAGCACACTCTTGAAAAATTCTTTGCCAAAAAAACCTGGGCTCTGTGCCAGTGCTATATGAATCATATAGCTTATTAAAATATGTTCTGTTTCTCTCATAATTTAGACCCTTTCTCTGCATGTTGCCCGGGTAACATTGGGTTACTAGCATTGGCAAACAGTCTGTTCTTTCCGCGGTCGCTGTGAGGAACATTTGTTGGTCATTGTTTTCTGTCGGCTTGTAGGAAAAGTGCCATCAGTACTGGCCAGCGGAGAGGTCTGCCAGGTACCAGTACTTTGTGGTGGATCCAATGGCCGAGTACAATATGCCCCAGTACATACTGAGGGAGTTTAAAGTGACCGACGCCAGGGTAAGTCTTATGTTTTTATTCCAGAGTCAGCATTTATCTATTATTTATGAATCTCCATGAAGCATTTATGAAACATCCCTCATAGCCTATGAAGGATGTTTCACAAATGCTTTGTGGACATTGATAAACGCTGGTAAAAGTTTGTGCACCTCTCAGTGGTGTGAAGAACACAGTTCGTTTTGAGTTTACTGACCTCGGTGTTCGCCGACGTGCTCACCAGTGGTTCATTTCCGAAATGTTCACACAGTTTGGAGTATTACTGCCTACTTCAGAGTTCTCACTGAGATTAATGACAGTCTTGGTCCGCATGGTGTGTTCAGTCATGCAAAAGGGAATTTGTCCTGGTCTTACCACACAATGTGGAAAAACTTTTCCAAATACAGACTTCTCTCCCACTACCATAAAGTCGTTTTTATGAGCACAGAGTATTATTGGCCCGTACATTTTTTTTGGAACCAATTTCATTTTATTCCCAAAATTTAAACTTTATCATGCTATGAGTCTTATGCAACTGTAAAATGATGCTATATGCTTATTTCCTGACCACTGTTTATGTGCGCATTTATAAAGCCGTATATTGTTTTTACTGTATATATGAAGTACATTGAGTAATACAGCCATGCAAAGGAGAAATAAATGGAGTTATAACTGCTTGGATAGACACATTTCTAGCTTTGGGAGGTTTGCTATGCATGTTTATTAAAGGTAAGTTGACAGAGCTGTTTAATCTACCATCTGTACCTATTATAAGTATTTTCCCTTCCCAAAATACCCACCCTGAAAAAAAAAAAAATGAAAAAAAAAAACAAACAGATGCAGAGCTTTTAACTGTCAGCGTCTGGCTTATTTGCACAGTGAATGTTCACGTGTAAATATGCAACAAAAATAAATAACTACGTGCATAAACCTCAGAGCCCTTGAAGTTTTAATTCCATCAAAGGCACCTATTGATAAACGGTGCAAGCCTCTGCCATTGTAATGCACAGAGTATAAATACTTCAGCGGGATCACTTTTCTTATTGCGGCTTAAGTAGTACACACACTCAAAGGAGTCTTTCCAGTAGCCCGGAAAATGTTGAAGATCAATGGGAATCAAAGGATATTACTCCATTATTAATTTACAGTATTAAGTGCTCTCAGGTTGAACGACAGATGTCTGAAATAATTGTTTCCTTTGAACTGAATATGGTAATTTCATTGATCATTGACGGTTTTGTAAAGGAAATGTTTAATTATACATGTCGTCAATTGATAAATGTATTTTGGGTAAGAACTAGTAGGCCTATGCATTGCCTTTTTTATTGACCATTTCCCCATGATTTCCGTCCTTCGTTTACTTCAGCGGCACGGTGGGGCAGTGGGTAGCACTGTCGCCTCACAGCAAGAAGGTCATGGGTTCAGATCCCGAGCGAAACCTTTTACTGTGTGTTTGTATGAAGCACTTACTTTGCATATAGTTTGCATACTCTCCCCAATTCTGTGTCTGTCAAATTAAAAAATAAATTAATTAACATTAGCTCAGTTCAGGAATTCGGGGTTCCCAAGTGTTTTCCAAGTCCTCAACGGTTAGGGTAATAATGGCTTCTGCGTGACTTGAGTTCCTGACCGGTATGAAATCTCCTCCCCCCCCATCCCCCAGGACGGACAGTCGCGAACGGTGCGGCAGTTCCAGTTCACGGACTGGCCAGAGCAAGGAGTGCCAAAGTCGGGGGAGGGTTTCATCGACTTCATCGGCCAGGTGCACAAAACGAAAGAGCAGTTCGGCCAGGACGGGCCCATCTCAGTGCACTGCAGGTGAGGCACCGCTTTTCAGGCCACGTGACCCGGTCACATGACCCGGTCGTTTGACGGCAGCGTCATTTTGCAATCAAGCTGCATCCTGTTCTTTGAGGTTTGTTTGTGTACGTGTGTGTGTATCTGTGTGTGGGTGTGGGTTACTTCAATTTTTCTTGTGTTTTTTTTTTTTTTTGTACTTTTCACCACAAAAAAACCTGAGGCAACGTATTCGAGAATTCCTGTCACTGCAGAAAAAACCAACTAGCGCAGCAAGTTCTTTTGATCAGTCCTGCCTCTACCTGGACAACTCAATTACATTCCGACTGCCCCTGTACCCCGTAGTCAGAGGAACTCCACAGCCTTCGCAGACAGGCAAAATGGCACTTTCACAGGGGTTAAATTAGAACTAGACGGACGGCCTGAAAAAAAAATCCATGTTGGTGTTTATGGTTTCTGTGGGCTCAGCAGTCGGGAGGTCATTAGCGGCAGTTCCTTCGGTCGTTTGATTGTCACGTAATTACGGCGGCCATGTTCTTTTTTCCCCCCGGCAGCGCGGGAGTGGGCAGGACCGGCGTCTTCATCACGCTCAGCATCGTCCTGGAGCGAATGAGGTACGAGGGGGTGGTGGACATCTTCCAGACGGTCAAAATGCTACGGACGCAGCGGCCGGCCATGGTGCAGACGGAGGTGAGCCCCGCGCGGTCTTCTGTCAGAGCCAATCCGTAGTTCGTAGTTACGGTAGTTACTGTAATTACCCAGAATGCAGTTGTACACTAGCACTATAGTACTGTTGTTCAGTATAGCTGTGCAAGCCAGACAGACAGATCGTTTGTATCTGTGTTTGTATTTATGTTTGTTTGTACTCTATACATTTTGATGGACCAACAATGACATTGATTTATCTAGGATTAAACACTGTTTTACAAAATGCCACTACTTGTCTTATATATAGGATGTAGATATAATAGTCAGTGCTGGGATAAGCTCCAGCTGCCCCCCTTGATCCTGACCCTAAATAAGCGGGCTATTAGATAATGGGGATATAATATTCCAATGGAATCCATGTCATGTTTCATGTTTGCCCCCCCACCCCCCCCCCTCCCCCTTAGGATCAGTATCAGTTCTGCTACAGAGCCGGATTGGAATATCTTGGAAGTTTTGATCACTATGCAACGTAAAAAAAAAAAAAAACAACCCATTCCTGGAGGACACGGCAGGCCGCTCAAGATCCCGAGAGCCTCTTCTGAGCCATAATCACACGCTTGGGACGTACTTCTTCACTTCTAGCTAAAGACAAACTAAATGTCGGATGTGAAACAAACAAACAAATAAACAAAAAATGAAAAAAAAAAATGATTCCAGGTGGACCAAGAATTTACTTATTTGATAAAACTACCCTGAAAAATAACGAGTGAAATCCTGACTGGCGAAGCACCGTGAGGAATTAATTTTTTCCGTTGCTTCGAGGATTCGTCTTGTGTTCTAAATAAATAAATAACTAAATAAACGTCAAAAACTACCGCATCAACCGTAACACAGCTTGAGGACGAGCAGGAAATGACTGGAAAAGCCTTCGTACTGAAAAAAAACAGTGAATAGCGAAAAACTTTTGAAAGTTCCACAATCAATAACACTGAGACATTTCATCAAACACACGGACACCAGATCATGGTAAATTCTCAAAAAGAGGACGCGTCGACAGTAATAAGTCCCCTCATCTCCCTCCACGCCCTTCGTTGTTAATGATTTTGGGAAATGGGGAATGTTTAAAGAAATATAAATGAATACAACTTATCAATTTAGTTTTTTAGTACTTTATTATATAGCTAACACGTGCTTCATTTTTAACTGTGTAAACTTATTTCCCTTTTTAACAAACTTTTATCATTTGAAGAAAGTGAATTGAACAAAACATTTGCTTATCTTTTCACTTTTTTGTTCTATTTTGTTTCGTTTTTTTTCTGATTTATTTTTTAAGCTCTGCAGCTGTTCTGTTGTACGTAACGTCAGGCCGAGGAAAGTAAACCCACCTTTCTCGATTGTTCTCGATTTTCCTGCTTTTTTTTGTTTTATCTTGGTTAGTTGTGCACAGTTTGTGTGCAGTGCTGTATTTACACAACCAAATGTTGACTTTGTTACAGGGTTACCTTTTACTTTCACTTTTAATTTCTCCATTTTTAGAAAAAGAAAAAAAAAGTATATATACATATACATGTAATGTATTCCCTTATCACACATGCGATACACCGGGGCTTAGTGGAATCAACAGGGATGAGCAAAGTATGAAGTTGCTGCTACAGATTATCTTCGTTCTTCCGTGTTAAGATGATGTATACAGACGAAACAGCCTTTGATGAGAATATCCCATATATACATAGTTATAAAGATATAGAAAATATAAATACATATATACAAATAAATATATATATAGAAAATAATTTATATATTAAAAATATCCACAATGAGATTTCTGTACTATGGGGGAAATTAAGACTTTTTGTTTTTTATTTTTCCCACTGGAATGCACATCGGTAGGAAAAAAATACCCTGTTAAAGTGCATCTTTTCTCGTGCAATAAATAGTCCTGATATTGGTAGGATTTATGTAGTTTTTCCTGTGATTCATGACATTTACGTTTCCTGAAAGGTAAAGAGGGGGTTTATCATTTCATCACTACGTGTCGAGCTGCGTGTGTTCAGCAACCGTGACCTCATCACACGGTCTGTGGTTTGTGTGCTCGCATCATCAGAGAATGATGAAATGTCATTCTTCAGTGTAGCAGGGCCAGGCACAGTGATGTCACTATCCTTGGGGCCTCCGTATGGTCAATGACATCATATTGTAATGTTTTCATTTTACATTTAGAGTGCCTTATATCTTATGCCTCTTTTATAAATGTTCCTTTGAACTCCTTTCTGTACATCAATTTAGTCCATATATTAATGTATATTTCATTTTACCAAAAGTATTCTTTTTTTAATATTACATTGTACCAAATTATATATGCAAATAATTCCATTTTCATGATCCTACTTTGATGTTCTGTGGCCTTGCTGGAGATTGGAGAGTAAACAGGCCAAACACATTTATAGAGTTCTCAGACCATTGCAAAGCAGAAAATGAGCAAGAAAACAGACCTACATTCTGTCCTCTTATATTTCAAGTTTAAAGCTATTAATTTAGTAACCCTGTTGGATTAACTAGCACTTTTGAAAATATTAGCATAGTTATATGTTATAATAGCTGCAAATAATTTGCATTAGTTGTGTATTAGGTGTCAGGGCGTTAAAACACCATGCCAAGTGGGGGAGGCTGTGAAGGCATATTCTGAGGACAAGCATTTGAATTTTGAAAAAGCTAAGTACTCTTAGACTGTTAAATGACCGAACCTTAGTAGCAGAAAGCATTTTCTCTTTGTGTTCTGAGATGAGTACCTCTAGATGAACTCTGAAAGTTGATAGAGTGCACTTAGATGTAGATTCACAGCTGAAAAAGACTCGCAGAAGAGCTGAGGTAAAGGTTTATAAAGATTAACATCAGATAAACGCTCATGAGAAAGAGATGAGAAGAAAAATATGGAAGTCTCGCACAGGTTAGCATTTAAAATCCTGACAATCCTGATGTTTTATCAGAGTCTGTAGTATGTCTGCTTTTTTCTGCAGATGCACTTTAATGCTTTTTTTTCTGGAAGTTAATCATACACACACACGCACACACACACACACACATAGACACACACACGCATGGACACGCACATGCATACACACACACAGTACACGCACACAAATGCATGGACATGTGCACATACTCACGCATGGACACGCACACACACACGCATGGACACGCACATACGCACACACACATGCATGGACATGCACACACACACACGGACAAACGCACAAACATGGACTCACACGCACACACACGCATGGACACACACATGCATACACGCACACAGCACACGCACACAAATGCATGGAAATACGCACACACTCACGCATGGACACGCACACACACACACAGGCATGGACACACACATACACATACATACATGCATGGACACGCAAACACACACACACGGACACATGCACACACATGGACACACACAAACAAAAAGGCACCTGTTTTTCATAGCTCTGTTTGGAACCTTTATGGATGTGCATTCCAGTTTCTTTATTTCCCTTGGTATTTTAAGAAGCAAAATTATTTTTGGCCAGTTACTCAGTCGACCAGAATTTTTTCTTTACTTTTTTATTCTTCTAAATGTGACGAGTAAAGTGCTATTATTTAGCCCCATTTAGGTGTAGACACCTTGTATAATTTCTTTTTTATATTTAATATCTTCATAAATCTGTGTACATTTGTACTGGTCCAGTTATTTTTTATTTCTCTCGCCGATATGCATGGCAAAACATCGCTGACGGCCACAGGGGGGCGCTTATGGAAGAATTGCACTTTCTATATCTTTGTACTATGCACTGCCCTATTGATTCTAAACCCAATAATATATTACTTGAACCCATCTGTAAGAATTTGCTTAAACGTTCACTTTGTGTGTATGTAAATAACACAGAAAAAGATATCAGCTATAAAGAAAAAGACAAAAAAAAAGTATGTGGCAAAAAAGAGCATCCATCCTGGTGCCATGGTACTCCAAACAGACGACTGCAGATTCTGTCATAACCATCTGTCACGTGGCTTTGACATCCGAGCTTGGAGTGTCATTTCGAAAAATAAACGTCGTGTTCTCTGCTCTCTCTATCTATCTCTCGTCTGGATGCATAGACTGAAATTAAATAAATGAAATTGTAAAAAAAAAAAAAAAAATGGCTTGTTAAAAGAATCATACAATTACCTCTGATTAGTAGTAAACGTAAACTTTTTTTCAGAATGAAAGGAGTGCTTTTTATTTTCTTACTTGGGTTACATTGGTGGCGAAAGAAGTGTGTATGAAAAATCAGTTCTTTGCTGACACAACTTCCATTTGTTACAAATGAATTCTAATAAAAAAATGTCAGTGTTATGCACCATGGTCTCCCGTTCTTCCTCGACTTCCTCGCCTGGACTAGGCTAATACGACCATTCCACCTTTCGTCTGTGGCGTCTGACAAAAAAAAATCTATCGAGCGCACGCTGTAGTAAAAATGGAATTTTACTGAGCTCGATAGATTTTGTTGATGTCATTGGAGCGGCATTGTTATTGGTGCGACATCAGCTTCAGAAGGTAGGGCGGTCGTCTAGCAACTGGAAAGAGGTTGGCTTGATCCTCGGTCTTCTGGATGTTGAAGAGTCCTTGAGCGAGGCCCCTGACCCCGATTACTCTGGACGAGCTGTTTGATCTTGTGTGTGAATGGGTGAGTGAGAGGCATTCACTGTAAAGCGCTTTGTGCAGTAGTTGCTGGAAAATGTGCTATATAAATGTCGTCCGTTCACCACAGTATGCATTTCACTCTCGTTGTCAAGACGTTGGAAATACCCGGCGCATCGACCACCATTTTCTGTTTTCAAAAAAAAAAAACCTCAAACTCAGTCACAAGTTTGATATTGTGGTGTTTTCAAGAAAAGATGTAGCCTAAGACTGACATTAATAAAAATATAAGCTTCAAACGTGTGTTATATTTATCAAAAAAGCTCTTGAAATGTGAGTGAAAGAATATACAATAACTACAATAAGCACTTGGTCAAAGTACACAAGTTCATCCAAAGAATGTCACTAGTACCTACCCAGCATGTTGAGTGGTTTTCCTTGCTTTCATTCATTCTTTCCTGGGATATTAGATTTTTATTCAAAATGAGCTCTTACAGTGAACGTAAAACTAATTATGATCTTTGATAACTACATCTTCAAAGATCAAAGTTTATTTTGATATTTAATACCTGTATATTCAAAGAAAGGTATTGATATTCTTCAGTAAATAACCTAAGCTAACCTTTTTCATCAAATACACCAATGGAATCTTTTATTTTAGTCGGTTACCCCAAAGCAAATGACAGACATACAGCACAACAAAGATTACAGATTGGAAGCAAGAAAATGCGCTCATCAGGACTTCAATTTGTGCTGTGAAAGGGGGCGATTGTGTTATCTTTTTAGTCCAATTAAAATAATCCTTTGAATGACACATTTTATGTGACAGATGCAGCATCTACATCTGCATAAGCTATGCCTGTAAAATATTTAGTACCAGGATAAAAATACATCTGTTTCCTGCCACAAAAATCAATGATGTGTCATAAATATTTTAAAAAGCTACTGGTAATTTAAGAGTCCCCAAAGGAACAAACTTGCGTAGCTGAAAAAATTAATAAATGTAAAACAAGTTCTTGAAGAAAAAAATAAAAAAAACATTTTGATTCCAGTCCAAAATCCAGTCATCCCCACGGAATGAGGGATATTATATTTAAATGAACTCATTTTATATTGTTATTGCACTTCTTTGTTCATTAAACAAAGCCATTTGTACAAAAATATTTTACAAAATGAAAGGGGAATCAGGATTTAGTAGGCCATAAATGGTTAGCATCTTGACAACTGGAGATAAACAAAAACACAATATTTTCCAAATTTAGTGTTGTATTTAGCCTTGGAATTATTGGCATAGCATGTACAGGTAAATAATAAATCCAATAGCTCTTTAGACTAAAATAATTCCCACCAAATTTTCCGTATCATTTTTGTATTGTACAGTACATTCAACTGCCTTCTCCTGTTTCCACTAAAAAGCTGATTGCCCTGTATGTCTATTGTGTCACCACAATCAAACCTGGATAAATTATCTTCCTGATGGATATTTGCTTTTCTGGAAGTTTCTATGAATGGTCTTTCATAAGAGCTATGTCTAACTCCTTCGTAAGCACTACATAGACATTCATAAATGCTTATGTCAATAACCACATATAGACATGTGGCAGTGACACAGCAGATGAATGCATTACTGAATACATGCGGTGTGCATATACATGTCTATGCAGTGCTTACGAAGGTGCTCTGCATTGCTTGTGAAGCAGTTACGTGGCTGTTATGAAGGACCATTCATAACAAGCACGAAACCGTCCAGACCCACGGCGCACCTGTACAAAGTGTCATGAGTAAAACTTAGCTAACGATATAGCTAGCTAGCTAAGGCCTGTCCCCACCTCTGTAACGTTATTTGTTGTCCTCCGCGTGTCTATACATCTGTATCGGTGGTACGTATGTAACTAGGTTATAAGTTAACGTAACTTTAGGTTACTAAAGTTGGATGAACGGGTTAAGCTTATAGGACGCTTCTTAGGGTTAAACTTTAGGGCTGAAAGATATTATACTACGTTAGACGATGAAAGGGAACTAAGTGACCTTGGGAAAAACTTCTGAAGCTTGCGAAACGCTGGGGGTGATTTTGGGAGATGCACCTGCGCTTGCGTCCTACTAAACGAAGCACCACCTGCGCATGCATCCTACCAAACCTCCTTCTCAGGTTGTCCATGAATGAGTGAGTGAGTGAGTGACCACAGTTTGCCACGCACAGCCCACGGCGGCGGGCAGTCCTGCGCACCGTGGGGAAAAGTCTTACCAGATATCCCATAAAAAGCGCTCGATGTAAAGGTTTGCGGAGAAGCCTGGACCAGACACGCACAGCTCTATTTCCCTGCCGCGTGCGATGCAACAGCAACGGCTCCCAATGACAAACTGTCATCACAGCTTGTAACTTCTGACCTCCCGGAGGACGGCCCCGGAGTGCCTCGTAAAGCGGGAACTGTGGCGCGGGCGCGTAGCGGCAAACGACCGAGAGAGTTATCGTCCGTGCTCGGCTTCGGTCAGTGGAACTTGTATTTACGAGGTTTATTAAATCGGCGTTGCAGTCAGAATCCTAAAGGAGATGTGCTGTGTGAAGCAGACGTCTGAGGGACGGTCTGTAAAAAAAAAAAATATATATATATATACTGAGCATTTTAGCGAGTGCAGTTGCGTTTTCAACCACCTGCTTTCACTTTAATAAAAATGGTTTGTGTTTATAACTGCGGCCCTGTTCGCTGCCTGAAATTTGGATTTGATTCCATTTTAAATGGCTGCTTTTACTTTAATAAAAAATAGTTTGTATTTATAACTGTGGCCTGTTAAGTGCGGTGCTTGAAATTTGGATCTGATTCCATTTTAAATGCCTGCTTTTACTTTAATAAAAAATAGTTCACGTTTATAACCGTGGCCAGTGTGTTAAGTACACTGCATAAAGACTGAAAAATGGCCTGTGAAATCCTTTCTGCATGTGACATGTAAATGACGCTCTTGCCACTTTTGGTGCAGGTAAGGCAAAAAAAAAAAAAAAACGTGTGTACCATGGAAAAAATCTTTGTCATGTTTCCCTTAAATTACATATTATTTGAAACATGCTTTGGTCCAAAGTGACATACAATAAGTGCATACCAAAGGCAATTGGAATAAGTGCAGAACACAGGTCAGCTAAGGTACAGTACTATTCTATTTAAGTATCAGTTACCCATTGGCTAAGTCATAAACTAGAAGTGAGGCATGATTACAAGAGATATGATGAAGAGCTACAACATCAAGAAGAACATATAAGTTCTTCATGAAAGTGCTAGAAGATCAAGTTACATGTTGCATGAATGTGATACTAGGTACTAGCCCTGCAGAGGAGTAGTGTTAGAGTTAGTCAAGGTACAGTTTGAAGAGATGTGTCTTCAGTCCATGGCAGAAAATGGGCAGTTTTCAATTTCAAATAATAGCATGCTGTGAATTAGAATGGCGCTATTATTTTAATGTGAGGAAAGGTTACATGCCAGAAAATTTTTATTGCTATTGTTTTTATAGACCCAACAGCTACAGCTATCTATCATGTAGCATGTAATCATCGCATTAAGCTAGCAAATTCACTGTTCAAATGAATTTTTATTTGACTATACCTTCCGAGCAGTTCATATTACTCTCTTATTCCATTTTGATTTTAAGACTCGCAGGTGACTTGTGAGAAAGATGTCCAGGCCTGAAAAAAACAATGAATACCTTGCTAATGCACTAGTGTGCTGAACCATTATTTCATTTTTTTTTTTTTTGTAACATGTTATATAGATTTATTTTCTGAAAATGTAATTGTTTGTCTGTAGAATTATCAGTCTGTGTTTGTTTTGGAGACGAAAATGCAGATTTACAACATTCAGTTTCGGTCAGGTATCGACTGAGTGTAGCAATAGGTAATTGGTAATTATTTAATGAAGTAAAGATGGCAACAGATGCCTGAATTCAATAAACATTTTTTTCTTGACTACACAATTAAATACAAGTGTTAACACACAGTTGGAAAACACTGAATGTAGCTCAGTTAACTTAATGAAGAAATTAAATCGCACATGCCTTTTTTCCTGGATGCGGCTGCTGGTTGATTGGATCCAGACTAGAGTGTTTTGCATTACATTTTTTCAAAGAGGGAATGAAGTTTTGAATTAAAAAATAAAAAAGTGCAGTAATGCATTGATATATTATACACATCCATGCCCATCTATTGTGTTTTATTAACAGATTCCTGATTACGGATGCAGATTTTATATTCTGGTATTAAGTACAGAATTCAATGATAACCATTTTATTGCTGTTCCCTAATTTACTCATTTGGAATGCCACATTTTAACAGCTGGTGCCTGTCGGTGCTGCGGCATCCCCCATCGACTCGGGACACAATAGTGCACGATAATCCTCTGAAAATGTGAAGCGGCCATTTCCCTTCGCTACGCTCTGCAATCCGGCAGCCGAGCTTCACCAGCAACTTTGGCGGAAGACTGCGCAGCAGAAGCAGCTTGCGTCAGCAAATCGCAGTCGCCTGATCGGGTTGATTACTCTCTGCTGAATAAGAGCACAATTAGGGGACGCCCTCCCGTCAGAAGCTTCTTCGTCCTTCCGTGACATCGTGGCCAGTTCTGTTATATCCACTCCAGCTGCTGAACTAGTCTTAACCACAAGTGACTCAACTGGGTACATTTTATGTAATCATTTTTATTTATTGAGTGGTGTTGTTTTTTTTTTTTTTTTGTTTTTTTTCTTGCACAAGTACTTTACGGACACTTGTCTAAAAACAGGGACACAATATGATCAGAACAAAGCATGAAAACAAAATGTACAAAGAGGAGGCAAAAAAAAAAAATCAATACCAGTCCTTGGGAGTCCACACAGCCACTTGAAGGCAATTTTCCCATACCACACATCCAAACATGCCATTTTCACCTGAACTGCTACTATCAACAACAACAACTCACCAATGGCAACGGTCTGGTTATATCTTTAGCGCTACTGGTGCTTTGCTCACCATGTTAAATGCACATTTTGTAAGTTGCATTGGCTAAAAGCATCCATCAAATGCATAAATTCCTACTTGTCTCATCGGATAGATTTATTTATATATAATATTAAATCTTTATGATTTAAGCACAGGCATGTACAGTTTGTTACTTGCCAGTACAGATTTATGCTTTTTGTGAGAATAACTTGGGAGTCTGTTATATTATATCCTTCGAAATGTTTTCTCCTCATGCTGTTGTGAGAACCAGTGAGCAGATGTTTCATTACTGTTTTCACGATTCAGCAGAGTAATGAAATCAACCGGCGATTCGCATTTCAAAGCAAAAGACATTTTTCATCTATTAATCTCTCATGCACTAAAGACAACTCTCATGCACTGAAGCGGAACACTTTTGTTATTTTGGGATGCGATTGAATTAAATTTCCGAATATTTATTTAAAAATTGTTCCGTATCAGAGTTCTTTTTGATTTTTAACAATTCCCTATAACAGTGGTCTCCAACCCTGGTCCTGGAGAGCTACAGGGTCTGCTGGTTTTCATGGTGACTCTGCACTTCATGAATCAATTAGAGCAGTTGATTACACAGTTAACTGAACTCACCTGGTGTCTTGGGTCTCAATTGGTGCTGATTTTAAGGTGAAAACAAAAACCAGCAGACCCTGTAGCTCTCCAGGACCAGGGTTGGAGACCACTGCCCTATAATGTCACCATTTGCATTTTTCCTGAGGTGTCCTCCAAAAGCCTAAATCGATGCCATGCCAGATGTGAATCATTTCTCCACAGACTGTGGCAACAATTGTAGCATTCCTCCTGCCATTTACTCTTAACATCCAAACACAACGAAATAACAGAAAATATCATTAACTATAATGACCGTATTACAGTAAAATGTGGGTGCAATATGCTTTTCCCATGAAAATTTGCAAGCCGTGCCAAAAAAGATCTGAGCACAATAAAATACATATTTGATGATTTATACTTCCCATGAAATGCTAAACAAAATAAAGGGTGTTTTCCATTTCCATGCAATACTAAATTCGGATTTTAGTTTTCCAAGTTATTATTAGTTTTGAGGTGTTTTTTAATATATTTTTGTAGTGATTTAATTCTTCACCTGTTAAGTGAAAGGTGTACATACATACACACACTAAGAGAAAAAAAACATCACACTTTTATGGGCACTATAATGTCCAGTGAACAGCCTAGGCTCTTTAATGATACCAGGTTCCATTTTTTCCTTTATAAAAGTATCCGATATTACATTACATTTACATTACATTATAGGCATTTAGCTGACGCTCTTATCCAGAGCGACTTACAACAGTGTAACCAAACTCAGGATCAAGTCCACTTAAGTCCATTGAATAAAATGCAGATAAAAAGCCTTTACTATAGTAGCATACAGTAAGGAGAAACAGATAGTCTGAACCAAAATTTTTTTTTTTTTTTTTTTTTTTTAATAGTTATGGGAGCAGGTTTAGGAAGAGGAGAGGTACACAGAGAAGAGGTGCGTCTGAGTTTCGTTGAAGTGCTCAGACACTTGCTGTTCTGACCTCCATGGAAGATGTTCCACATCGTGGGCCAGAATGCAAAGAGTCGAGACCTGTTGCTGCTCGATTATATGTTGACAGTATGTGACAGCTTAAGTGACAGAGATTATGCTGACTTTACATGTGATTCAGTTAATTTATACCAAAAAAAACTCACTATTTTCTGTTCTCCCAGCAACATAATGGTGCATCAACAAGTGGTCTCAATTTGTAATCACATCATTAGAGAACAACATATTAGTGTCTATCGGTCTCAAATGGATACTTTCATAATATTACACTAATTTTTCAACTGGCCACAACCCTGACAAAGTATTTCTGTTTGGTATTTTTTTAAACCAGTAAACAGTGGTTGAAAGAAGTTGTTATCTGGAATATGCATGCTGTAATTTCATTTCTAAATACACTGAACATCTTTGTTGGAGAATCATGAATCGTGTCTTGTAAACAAATGTCACTTCACTTCATCTGAAGATGAAATCTAATACGGGAAACATAGAAAAGGAAGCCAAATTCTGCAATGGCTGGAGATGTTTCCGGAATGAGCTGGCATCTGGAAACAAGATGTGAGATTTGCAGATATTGGATTCACTACTTTTGGCTTCTCTCTGAAACCAGGGGTCTGACTGTTTCCAGGTGCTCATGGAACAGAATGATGTAGCAGAGCATATTTGTCTGGGTAATCAGCTGTTGGATTAAACAAAAGGGTTTTGGTTCATGCCACGTTGTCCATTTGTCATGTCTGTCGTCATCAATTTCCGATTGTAATATTTTATAGTATTGTTTATTTGTTAGACTGTAGCTGTATGATGCTGCTTGATGAGTTGTTTCCAAAAACAAACTCACAGGTGCAGTAAACGTTGATCAAGACTAAAGTCTTAAAATCTGGCAACAATCACCCGATGTATTCAGTGGTATGGGCATAATTATTTCTGAATGTAAATGCTGCATATCCAGTGGGTTATACACATTAAAGTCTCTTTCTCTGTCTCTCTTTTTCTTTCTTATCTCCCCTGTTCTCTCTCTCCTCCTCTCTCTATCTCCCTCCATTTCCTTTCTTTCTCTCACTCTCCTTCTCTCTCTCTCTCCTCAAATTCTGACGTATAATAAACTTTCATAAGAATCTTGCCCATTCATATCTTGCTGACATTTTAAAGCAATTCTGGAAGAATTTTAAGTGCGCTGCTCATAGCAATTATCCTGTCAGTGTAGCACAGGGGGGAAAAAAAGGGAAAAATGATTAATGATATACCTGACTGCTTTTGTTGACATGTAGATCAGCCATGTACATTCATTATAGGGTCTGCTGCAGTCGTTTTACACATCATTGGTTCACCATGAGGAGAAAGTACGCCTCTTTTTTTAGACTCAGGTTGTATTTTCTCTCCTGTCCCCCAGGGGCTCCGTGGCAATCATTATCAGCGTAGCCGCGTATAGGACTCCACTCCCCCTAATCAGAATAAATGACCATTGCAGCAAAAACTGAATGGTGCTAAACCCCGGGACTCCTCGGAGACTGAAGGTTTTTCGGGCAACAAACAAATCCATTACCGCAAAGCTAAACAGAACAGATCAGCGCTTTCAGCCCCATTTGAATGGCTTTGACCCACGGCCGTCTTTTCCACGAGAGCCCTACTCTTCCGACATGGCCGGCGAAAGCCAAAGAGTGCAAGACTTTTGCCGTTAATCTCGCATCGTGCAGCGTGTTGATTAAACTCTTCCCTGTCTGGCTGTAGAGCTAACTTAAAAATGTCTGTGACTAACGGACTGTAATGAGAAAATTCTATCCCCTGTATTTTTATTTTTTTTAAGTGAGTTAAACTTTTATGAGATGCTGTAATCCTTCTTTAACAAACTCCTAGAGGGTTGGTGAGACATAATTAAAATAAGCTGTCACAAAATTTCATGTTTTCAAACTGCTGCTGTAGTAATTGGTTATGGGCTATGTAAGGGTGTGTGTAATTTTGGCTGATAGCGGAGAGGGCTATTCTTGCTGCAACTGACTCCCCAGGAGTTGTTCTCGGGCTATCCCATCACAAGTCTTCAGTTTCCCTCACTGTTGTCTCAGTGATGTTAACTGGGTATTTGTTAACCCTGGCTGTTTTATATTTCTTATTGCAGTTGTTGTTGTTTTTTTTTAACATTCCGTTCTCATTCTTTCCTCAAATACTATGGCTAGTTGGGCCTCCAGCATTACCACTGCATCAAATGGGCTCACATGCAATGGTCCAGGGCCCTCCTCCGTGAGCCAGTGACTACGGTAAGCCCCACGGGCCAAAAAGCACTGCTGCAGAACTACAGTAGATTGTAGAACTCTTGCTAAGTTGTCGCTGTGTTGTAGGCTTTTTCTACCTTGAAATTTGTTTGTGAGTAGTCCCTCAAGGGGGGCACATACATCAAGCACGTCAGGAAATCCTCCTTGAATTGAAATGAAGTGAAATCAAGCATCATAAATTGAAAATAGAATTACCCCTGGTTTCAGAAATGTAAACTATTTATCTTGTCGGAAATTATCTGTATGAAGTGTTTTGAATATTGCACATAATCTTAAACATATCATGACATAAGCCTTCACACCTACTGTAAGCTGACCCCAAACATACCATGGAGGCTTCAGAATTGTTTTTAGGAAGATATATATATTTGTGACAAAAATAAATAAAAATCAAAACTCAGTAATGGAATGGAAAAAAACCATGAAAACTGGCCACAATGTGCAGCATAAAATGAATCTTAGCCAAGGTTATTAACTGTTCCATTGTTTGTGTCATTGCTACCACTGTCCATCGTCCCATTTCAATAAAATACCTCTCTTGTACTGGCATAAGCAGCCACTGCTCAATGTACTTTTATTACATTGGTCCTAAATTCAATATGATCTATTTTCCGTCCGCTTCAGTGGAGTTTTATTGAATTTTCTAACCAATATGGAAAGGGAAAAAGCAGGAGGTGAAAAGGACAGAGACGTCGACGTGGTTCTTCCTTATTTCCAAATGCCTCACTGCTAGACTGGCTGAAAAATACTATCCTCTACCCAGACTGCGATATGTAAGAGCTGTCCTTGTGTGTGCTGGACCTGCTCAAAGACAGCTCTACTCCTTACAGCTGTCTGTAAATGGTTCTTACAGTGTAGATGATGTCAATTGCCCTGGGGTATCATCAGCAAAGAACTCATGTATTGCGGGAAGTTTTAAATTTGGACAGGTTGAGGTGAGGCACATTTTTCTCACAGTAAAATGTCCAGTCTTAATTCAACTAACAGAGTACATGTGAGTCGAACTGGGACAATATGTACCAGTCAAGATTTCAATCAATACGAAGCATTTTACTGTGTAGGACCATTGTTGTTGTTGTTGTTGTATTACTGTCCACTTGATTCCCTGATATTGACATCCTGTAGGAGGGGACCATACCTGCTTTTGGGTGGGTATATACAGTGAGCTCCATAATGTCTTTGTCACAAACATTATGGAGCTCACAATTACATATTTATTTAATAATCTGCAGAGGGTTAAGAATTTCATCTACAGCATACATTAACAGTTGCAACACAATTTAGCCAATGGGATTAGTTATTTTTGTTAGCAGCACGGTTGATTTCTTACAGCCCAGATGGCTAAGAGGCTAAGAGAAGGGCTGCTTTTTTATTTGTTATTTTTTTGTTTTTGTCTTTGCTGCGGAGGTGGTGGCGATCACGCAAAGGGAAGTGAGGTGAAGAGTCGGAGGACATATAGCCCTGCCGTGCCGATCCAGGGCCTGGCTAAGGAGCACACGAGAGGGGAACCTGACAGTTCCAGCCTAATGAACCGCCATCTTTGAAACACCTCACGCACTCAAAATAAACCACACCCTGTGGAAGCGACTGGCTCTCATGACGGGCTGTCGGAATCCAAAAGCCCCCATTTGACCCGGGAGTTAAGGAAATATCCCTGGTGCTTTTTCAGCTACAAACTGCCTACTCCTCGCCAAGAGGATTAATTACCCCTAAAATGCTCTTCCTTTTTAGCGTAATCAGCAGTCCCGAGCACTGCAGCGCAAGCTTGAGCCCCCCCTAACGTCCCATAACCACCTGCTAACGTGTGTTGTGCTGCTGACAGTCATCAGCATTTGGCATTTGTAAGGACACTCTAGCAAAGTCTCCCCCTGGCCATCACTTCCTACTGTTTATGTTTGCAGAGCGCAGAATCTATCAGAGTTTCCTCTTTCAGCAGCTGCTGGTTTCTGGATTTGTACCCGAGTTACTGCCATAGATACCATATTAATTAATAAATCGGTGAAAGATGTGATCCAGCATATTCAAATGTGGATCCCTGTTCATACTATTTATTTCTTTATGTTTACATATTTTTATTGCAGTATGAGAAAAGCTAATTTGTATATTTGCAAATTATTGGCAAATAATGTTTTGATAAATACTTATACAAGTGACTTACTAGTACTGCCACAAATAACATTTGGGAAGGCCACAGTACACGTTTGTATCTAAATCAGGTTGGATCTGAGATGTGGTAAATATGAGCTGAATAGCAGACTGTGCTTTGTATCATGACTTGGTGGATCAGACATTTTCTCCAGGCACATAGCCAGTGAACCTGCCCCCTTCTTCTTTTCAGAAAGATATAATTGAAAATAACCACACCAGACAAACCCGTCTGATCTGCCTTTCGTTGTTATGAAGGAGTTTTTTATTCCTTCTTCTTAAAGAAGCTCTAAAATAGCTAATTCCTCCTTTCCACAGGCTTCAGTAACTCCTGATTGATTCACGGATTCTGAGAAAATCACTTCATAAATCAAAATTTTCTTCTCGTGAACTCCATCCACAAAGATTTCACACTTTTATGGCTATGCCCAGAAATGTGTGACGGTGTTTCCTAACAAAAAAAAAAAAAAAACAAAGCTGAATGAAAATGAACAAAAGGTGGACAAAAACAAAAATATTGCTTCATAAAATTTTAGCCTGCTATAACATAACAGACCATGACAAATTTTCTCAACTATCATGAAACGTTTTTGGTCAAAGCTCTTGATAACAGGGTACTGCAACACTATTCATATTTAGAATGAATAGTGTTGCAGTACACCCCCCACCCCCCATAAAAAAATAAATAAATAAAAATGAACTGTCTCTCAACTGTATCATAGGCTTTTGGGGGCTAACTGGTCACATGACCAGGTTTTCTACAAAACAAGCCAGCGCTTAACTGTGGTGCCAGAAGAATGCTCTCATGGGAATTATCCTGCTCTGCTCCTATCATCGTTATTAAAAAATGAAATAAAAACCCGTCTCCTCTCATCAGCTCAGGACAATGTCAAGCGCAGTCACGGTTATTGTCATTACCAGGCTAATCAATGAGGAATCATAATGAGGAAAACAGAAGGAAATCAATAGAGTCTGAAATTAGGAATAAAAAGAAAAGCGTCGTTCAGGAGCATTTGGCTCAGATCTTCCAGTCCTAATGGAGTCGGCGGTGCCTTTGCCAGTGGAAGGCAGGGGTAGTGTGGCAATTTACTCAAGAGCATTAGAACACCTAAAAGCTACTGGAACAATCAGGACCCCCCACTGAGAAACTATCAGGAATCTGAAGAACACCACTTGGTTATTATAACACCAGCTTGCACTGCTGTCTCATATATATATATATATATATATATATATATATATATATATATTTCTCTCCTCCCTGTGAAGGAATGAGATGTTCTCAGCATAGACGAGAGTAGAAAACAGGGAGCACATCCCATCTCTTTTTCTTTCTCGATTAGAGCTAATCCTGCTGCACGGTGGAGAGCTTCTCCTCCTGCGACGGCGGATGGAAGAAAAAAAAAGGGAAAAAAATGAAGAAACAGAAGTGCATCATGGGAAAATATTTCATATCTCAGATATTACGATGAGGGGGGTGGGGGGGGGGGGTTGCATTCCCAGCACGGGTGGGATTAGCGTAATTGAAGTGTCAGTCTGAGAAAATTGTGGATGCAGCTGGGTTAATGGGGGGGGGGGGGGCAGGGCTCGCCGCAGTCCTCATTATGAGCTGTTCCAGGTGCGCCGAGGCTGAGCTCACGCTGGAGAGGCCACTGTTACCTGACCTCGCTGTTACCTGCCCCCGCCCGCCCAGCCCCGCTGCCTATAACAAAGCCTGTGACCCATTCTATTCACACACTGACTAACGTACGTACTATATATACATATAGACACATATGTACGTATATAGATTATGTATAAAAAAATGGCTGCGATTCTTACACGGATCACCCGATATGGATGTGAATACCCTGATATTAGAGGTGACAGTCTGCGTGTTAACCTCATATTCATTGTTTCATTTCCAATCCAATGCACTGGAGTGCAGAGCCAAAACACACACACACACACACACACACAGCAAGAGAGAGAGAAAATCCTAATTCAGTGCGCGCATGCATGTGTATATATGTATACTGATAATCTTCACATATACTTTCACACACATACACACACACAGATAGACAGAGAGAGAGAGAGAGAGAGAGAGAAGGATAGAGAGAAGCATATGTATAAAGGGATGTCACACCATTCCTGCCTGCACAGCACACAGCCGGTCTGTGCGTCTCTGGCCAAGTTTCTGTTCTGTGCTCCGGAGCCGTCCAGCACACACATCGCGTGACACAGTTGGCCCGACAGACAGGACAAACCTTCCAGATGATCAGCGCGATTTCCTAATCTTCACGGCGCTGATAAAATGTGTTTCTGCAGTCTCCATCTCTGACATTTTTATTTTCAGCCGTGCGATTGTAGCACTGCTACTGTACACCAAAAGTAAACATGCTTATTTGATCATTTTACAGCTGTTAGATAATATAATTATGTGCTTAATTGTGTGTGCCTCTTCCGTAACACCCGTGCGACGTATTCAACAGACTTCAATAATTCCTTTCTCAAGCCTTCAGACCTTGGGATAGTATACAACAGACTCGCCTCTACCACCCTTTCAAACTTTTACAATTTTTCTTTCCAACAGCACTAATCATAACTAAAAACACTCAGTGCCTGCTTGAAAATTGTATCCTAAAAAACTAAGCGGAAACTTCTTTGCTAAAATATACCATTTCAGCAGCAATGCTCTGATCACTGTTATCGGACAGATTAGAATGACCACAATGACCAGTAACCTTTCCGGCTGTCCCAGGTGGAAACCCATTTCCAGAGGTAGTTTGGAGAAACATAAAGTGCATAAATGGCTCGAATGCACTTTCGAAATGACAGCGGAAGCTTGAAGGGTTTTTGCAGGACTTGGCCTTTCCCCCTTCCTCTGGTTCTCCTCTGTCAACTTCAGATACTACATCACTTGATATTCTGACCTCCTTTGATTAAAGAGCTGTTGTGCTCCAATACCAACCACTGGATTCAATCAAATCAGCCGAGTCATCTTCAGGCAAAGTGCAATTCAATCAAACAAAACCATGCCAGATAACACAGCGCTGTAACACTGTGAAGCAAAACCTTTTTGAGCCGTAGTCACTACAAGAGGCTGAGTTCAGCGGCGATTTGTCAAGGAGAGTGAATTTCACCAATCCAAAGGTAAACTTAATAGTCGGAGCAGTTTGTTTGAATGACACTGAACGTTAAACTAGCAGTGTTGCACACATGCTGAGGGAGCACGTATTGCATGTTTTTATTTTTTTTATTGTTGTTTTTTTACATTTAAACATAGTGAATGGTGATACCTTGAGACATATCTCAAGTCCTTCGATTTAGCATTAAGTGTGGGAATGATATGGCCTCATTAAATTCACCAAGTTCAGTCCTTATGTGTCTACATGATGCATTGCTAGGAAACAGAACAAAAATATCTGCAAGTAATGAATTAGGTAGCAGCAGAATTAATGTGACAGGACTGTTATGATATACAATTTAATTGTTAAATTATGCATAAAGATAATGATACATTTGGCTTTCAAAAAATCTTTCATTTCATGTTGACAGGGCACTGAGTGCCATTCACCACTCATTACCTCCAACCCGAAGAACCTTTCTGCAATCTTCATTTAAATCTGCTCACAGTTGTTTACATGAGAGACAGAAGTACATATCCTGCCTCTCTAATACACGCATGAACTGACAGGTAAAAAAAAAAAAAGTTAATCGCTAATAATAATTAGCATATTCATTTACAGCTCATGTCCTTGTTTTTTTCCTTTTCAAAACTTTATTTTTCAAGTAGAGAACAACTTAGAGTTTTCAAGTATACAACTTATTAATGTGACTCCTTATTTGATATTACAATCTCAAGTAATCCGGAGGATCCCACTGAGTCCATTAGTTTTATTTCAAATATAGTAATTACCCCCCATCAGAGTTTAGATCACTGTAGTTCCTTTCCTCAATGAAGACATTCCGACTCCTGGAAAATGATCCCCCCTGTGTAAAAGCTTTCATATTTGAAATGGGAACAAGGAATGAATGCACTTTGACCAAGGGCCAATAATTAACACTTGCCTTTATGAGCTGTGGGAAATATATCCTTGAGAGACTACACTGATTTAATAATTTATTATTCCTCCAGATCAGAACACCTGCATATCACGTGATATTGAATAATAACTCAAAAACATAAGCTAGCCCCATAAGAGCGAGCAGCAATCCAAGTTGAACAGCCAGAACAGCAAGCAGCATTAAAATACAATCAAACATTACACATTGCTAAGTAATTGTTTTAGGGTACTACACCACAATAATTGGTAAAAGGAAAAAAAAGAACAAAAACTAAACAAAACCAATATCATACTTCATAAACATAATAATTTTCAGAGCATAATATCCTGACTTTATAAAGCAATTGTAAGCATTACAACATTACAAAACTTTAATTAATCATTCTGAAAACTTTTTGAACTGATAAGCCTGTCTACTGGTGGAACAGGCTAGGAGGAAACCACAGTATTTCAGGGGGGTTAGTCCAAGTCCTAAACCAAAAAAAATGGCAAAAGGGGTGCTGGATTTTCCGGGGATCGGGGGGGGGGGGTGGGGGCATTGGGACTGTGTGGGGTTGGGGAAATTGGGATGATTTCTCAGAATGAACAGATGAGTTCATTTAGCTCTGTAAGGAGAAATTTCTTGGTTATACAAAATCACATAAGATTTTCTAAGTCTAAGTAAAAAATGAGAAAACAACCATCTTCCTGTCGTGACATTTGGATGCACTGTCCAGAAGTGAAGGAAAGTTGTCAGAGATGCATCGCTTCATTTTTCTTTATTCAAGCTGCTGAGTCCCGTCAAATTATTCATGGGAGAGAACCAGAGAACACCCGGTGCATTCAGGCCTGTTGGATTCTTCATTCACAGTACACATGCTTCCCCACTCGGACAAAACACAGGCTTACAAGGAAGGTTAATGATGCTGTCAGATCCGGTGCGGGAAGGGTTTGCATTTTAAACAAACCAGTAGGTTTCACAGGCAAATGCGAAAGGGGAAACGATGAGGCACAGTCACGCAGGGCGTCACCTTCAGTTCTGCAAAACAGGAAGAGAAGAAGGTTCTAGCGCGAAGCCCAGAGACGACTGCGGTGGCAAAAGCAGAACTCGGAGAAAGGAGGTTTACCTGCGGTCCATTTGTTGAAGGACCTCAGACCTTTTTGATCAATCCTTTTAGTGCAGAAATTGATTGTATGGCGGCCAATTTAGTCACTGATGAAGTGGCAGCTCAGATGGAAATTACCGGATTTCAGGAAGATGACCAATTCCAATCCGCACTGAAAGAGGGACGTCTCTATTTCCAGAACTGCCTGGCGGAAAAGAACGCTTCAAGCATGAGTTCTGCTGCCGTGGAAACAATTTCAATGTTTTCCTCAACCCGTCATTGGGAATCGTTTTTTTTTTTTCTAACTCGGAAATACCATACTTTTGATGGATTACCAATATGAAAAATCTGCGGTGTCAAAACCACAACTGTTCACAAACACGATTTCAAGACTTTCATTGAAAGGAGAGGCTCATAAGTCCCGAAAACTATAAACAAGAACATTTCAGGCAACATTAAAAAACAGCATGACTGCCTTGCCATTGAACATTTTCAGAGCAGGGCTAATACATTCAACAAACTCGTATTAGCATTTCTTTCAAGTTTAAGCAATCAGTTATGACTCATAGCACTTCAAACTGCATTGATTACATTTTCATAAAAGATGATTATGCATGATGTTTCTTTGCCATGAAAAGGGGAACCAAAGGGCAAATCATGCAAAAAAAGTCGATAAATACAAAAGGAGCTTTTCTATGCAATTCTGTAGTCACTGGATCAGGTTTATGATAAGCTCATAAAAATCATTTCAGTCACACGCAAGTATGTGAATGAATAATAATAATTTCAGCGCAGTCAACATAATACATTAATCTGACATAAAAAAATGAAAACATTTTATTAAAGCCCTTATCCCACAAAGACAGCGAAGTAGGAAGGACTTTCTGGACACTGTGAAAAGCTGAATCTTACATCAGACCTGTCCCTCTGTGTACACAGTGTATCTCAGAGCTGTAAGGAGACAAAATAAACAAGTTAAATTTCTCCCAGCTCTCCATAATGGATGCATTAAGAAAAAAATGCATTCTCGTTGGACTAACTTTTCCATATGGATCTTGTATACAATTGTTTTTCAATGAAAGATCCTCAGGATAAAATGTCATGCTCCAAGGACGCTTGGCTGCACGGTACACTATGCATGTGAGAGGAAGACAGAGCCAAGATGGCGCCCAGTCAGATACCATGAGGTAAGAAAGGACAGCATTCCGTCAGATCCCACAGCATTGTCCTGTTTGGCACTGAGGCAGCATTTCTGCAACCTGTAAAATCACCAGGGCGCACAGCTGATGACAGAATTTCAGACATGGCTCTTTATGAAGCCCCTTCCCATGGAAATCAAAAAGAAATCAAAAGCATCCCTTTTGAGTTATGAAACAAAATCAATAGGCATAGCACTTAAGGGATCTGAGAGAGTGGGGGGAAAATGGTAAATATTCAGTTGACTATGGTAGACGTGCAAAAATAATTTAAAAATGAAAACTCAAACCCTGTAGGGGACATGAGTATCTGGTCTTCATCTGAAGAACCGTACATCTTACTCTGCTGAAACCTAAACTACAACAGACATATCTTTGAAAACATTTACACTGCACTTTCTGTCATCCAAGACAAAAGGTGTTGCAGTGTAAATGTCTCTTGCAGTGTAGGTTTTTTAAAATTTAAATACTTGAACTTTCTACTGGGTCTCAGCAGGATTTTGCTGGATTGTGCTGGATTTTGTCCAATTCAATTCCACCGTGACTTCACTGGCCCAATAACTTAATAAACTATAAGCTGAACACAGGCATAAACCTGCCACACACCCCCCCCCCCATCCCCCACCCCACACACACACACACCACAGATGCACACACACACTATTGTATACAAACCCACCCACACACACACACATGCACTGATACACACATGCCCCCCCCCACCCCACACACACCACAGATGCACACACACACCATACGCACCCACACACACACACACACACACACATCTGTGCTTTGGGAAAGATACCTTGTTGGCACACATAGTGGTGGTTACCAGCAATCCACTTTAAACACCTGCACACATATTCATCAATAAACCAGTGACATAATTCAGATAAACAAGATAAGCCATAAAGATAAATATCCCTGCTTAAGTTATGACCATTAAAAGTAATATGAAAACGGGCCCAAGCAGAAGCAGCAGCTCTTTAAAGGCTCAGAGGATGCGCGTATAAAAAGCCGCTGGCTCCCAGCGCGTCCCGCTGCAGTCCTTCGATAAAGGAAGAAGTGCCAGAGCGGGGTTCACCTCATCCAACAAACCGCCTGTCAGGCCCGTCCGTTATATAAGGCTCACCCCCCCCCCCCCTTCTCCGCGCGCCAGCCTCGACACCTCATTCCACGGAGGTCCCGCCCTCCGCGTCTCCGTGGCGACATCGGCAGTCTGTTTATCTCGGTAGCACTCCAGCGCCACCTGACAAGCCAAAGGAAGGCAGTCTGAGCGGGTCCTGCTGCAGTTCCCCCCCCCCCCCCCCCAAATAAAAAACACCGGCAGCTTTTTGTACAAGGTGGAGCCGTGTGCCACGTAGAGAGAAAATATTGATAAAGGAAATCGTTTTAAAATTTTTCATTCTTGGCGTTTTTTACACAGCTTTGTATAACTGTGACTCATGTTGCGCTTGACAGCAAATTGATTCTTCCCGTCTCTTCGCAGCTAGCATGAAACAGCGGTTGGCAGGCGGAGGGACGTTTTGGCAACGGGCCTTCATTTCTGGCAGCAGAAAAAATAATAGCCCATCTTCTAGATAGCGCAATGAAGGAGTCTAATTTTCTTGTCCTCCTGCTAAATACACACCCCGAACATTTCCAAAAATAGTGCACTTTAAGCAGGAGAGACTTTAAAGCAAAGTAATCTGTTTACCATTTTTTTCTAAGGCTGATGTCTGACTGTCTCTCACTGTATGAAACAAACAAAGGCTGACCAAGTAGAAGAGGACGGTCACAGCTTACTGAAGGTTGAAACACGCGGTATTGATTTTCAGCGAATGGTTCACGCTACACAAAACTTGGCTCGCTGGTCCACAGCTGAGATTTCCATTGATTTATTATTGTGGCCCTTTTCCCAAACGTTTCAAGCAATATCCGAGCCCGAGTTAGAAGTTAACGATAACGACACGTTCCCGTTCAGCGCGAGGGACGATCGCGCTTTCATTCGGGAGTTCCCCTTATTAGGAAGCAAGGACTGATTTGAATTTGGAACTTTTTGTTCAAGGAGTTCTCACGGATGAGCTGAACTCGCGTATTGCAGGACACCGTTTATGCCTTCACAGGGATCTCAAATGTCACTGAGCACAGTGGGCTGGGAGTTTGGCTTGAAGTCCAGAAGTCATTGCCTCTTACAGCACCGCATCCTTGTTGCTGATTCGGGATTTTGGATTTTCTACTTGGTCTAGAGGGAGGGTCTGATTTCGACAAGCCTTCAAGTCACCACTCTCGACCATAACCTGGGTTTTCTGGCGGACACCTAACCAAATGCTAACCAAACCCAGCCTCATGGTCCATTTTCAAGGACCGTATACTCTGCATTTGTGCAACTGAACAATCTATATGTAGCCTGCAGGGACATCTTGTAGGAGGATAGGGACAGCTTGCACCTGGTAATCTTTTTGCAACTTAGTTGACAGTTTGGAGATTTGGAGACTGTATGACTTCACCACAGGGCCGATTTAACGTTAGCACAATAAAATGCAACATACCATCCTTTTCTTGTTAGGTAATGTAGAAGATATGCAATGACTTCAGAACTTGTTATTTTTATTGCCTTTTTGTCTACATTATTCACTACTCCCTTGATGCACATACGCAGAACAACATTTCTTGTATTATTACCTCAGTACTGACCACAGACAGAACTTCAGTCTCAGACTCCGGCCCCAGCAGAGGCCCGCTCTCAGGTTTTCGCAGATGTCTGGCCTGGTTCGACGTGTTTAACAACTGCTCTGGTGCTCTGTTTTTGAAAACATCTGGAAAGCAGCGCCAGTTCAGGCAACAGGCAGGAGTTTACAACATCACACAGTTTCCTTCACAAAAAGTTACATCAAGTTAACTAAATTCCAAGTCATCTTAAATAGCTGATCTTCTAAAATGAGCCTCATATTCGGGGGTATTTAGCTCGCTTTTAAAAAAATTTAAAATGGCTGGAAAAAGTAATTAACCTCTGTCAGTGGTGCACAATCACTGCATATTGCTTAATTTGGAATGCACTGATAACGGGAATCGGCCGTGTCTCGTGGGGGTGATTTTGTGTATTTATTAGCGATTTTGCCAGTCAGAGAGATAAGCAATGCATTTTCACTCAGTGGACCTTCTTCTGCAGGGGCCTACCCTTCTGCCAGTCAAGAATCACATGACCAGCACCAAATAGAAGGAGCCAAGGCTAGCTGTTGGCTTCATCCTTTGGCTTCATCCTTTGTTTAATCAACTTAAATTTATCAAACACAGTATAGTTCATTAATTTTTTTGTGTATGTGGATTGTTTGCAAATTTCAGATGGAATTGGATCTTGAAATATATAGGATAACTATAAATAAAATCTGAAATAACTTTAATCATAATGATTATTTATAATGCACTGGTCATGCAGTTGTTACATGATGACACAACATGCACACAAAACAACCAATCAAAGAATGCTTTAAAAAAAGACATTTAAATTAAAACAAATGAGTACATAAACACATGATGAGAGCTAATGAGAAAGTTATTGCGACAGTAAAAAAATAAAAAAAATAAAAAAATAAACTTTATCAGGTGAATGTCCTCTTGAGTCTGAAAATTTTCAATTGATTTGACACAGAAAGAAGCGTTTTCACTATTACATGACAGAAGAACGACATGACATGTTCCAGCACTGAAATAGTCCTGGCAAGTAAAAACAAAATTCGATTAATCTTTCGATTCATGGCAAATTGACAAAAGTTTACAGCTGTTGTTAGGCACAATTTTTAGGTGATTATTCCACAGAAGTGACACGGCCCGGCTGAGTTTAACATTTGTATTCCACTCGGTAAGTGAATGGCTTTCCAAGAGCCAGCCTCAGGTGTAAACATCTAGGCACTTTCATATTCCACAGTTTATTTTCTAGTATTCAAATCAGTAAACATTATCAATCTGGTACCAGGTCAGCATGCCAGTAATACAGATTGAATTTCAATATTGTTTGGCATGACAGTTAGAAAGTTAGCTTCATAGCAATATAACAACTTCTGATAAAAGAAAAAGAAGTAAAAGAAAAGGAACTGGCACAGAAAGTATATTTGTCTTACTGCAACATGGTTATGCTTTTATATGTGGGTATGAATATGCAGGACTGAACAGTGTCAACAATCCTGGAACATTTAACAGAAAGAGTTTTTTAAACACAACACCATCTACATTAAATTGATTTGTCAGAGTTTGACTATTGTCTTCCTGACTATTGCCAGCAGTTTTATTCTTACCAGGTCTAATATTATTATTATGATTATTATTACTATTATCATTATTGCTGTTGTTGTTGTTGAGGGGTATCTAAACCATTTTGCCCTTCTCTTGTGGGGGGGGCATAACATGATTGATGTGCCTGAGGATGATGTAAGGCATTATGGTTTAGTAGATATTATACGAATCAGAGAATCAGGGTGTCACTTCTGGGATGGGAAATGTACTACATGACATCAAATGGAAGACTGGATCACTTGGGGTTTGACCGCTAGAAGCTCCAGACCTTGCCTGAGGCTGCTTCTCTTTAATGGCGGCCTCTGCTCCCCTTCCTCCCCCGCACACTCTACTCAACCGAGTGACTTCCTGAATCACTGCTAATCTTATAGGGGAGTTCTGCTAGCCCCCGGGCATACCACCCTGCACCCTCCTTGTGTCAGAGTTCTGAAGCTAAGCAGGTACAAGCTAGGTTAGCACTTAAGATTGGAAACCTTCAGAGAGTACTAAACTGTTGCTGTAAGAGGTGTTGATGGGCCAGTAGGGGGCACTCTTCCCTCTGGAGCAAACAGAAAAAGACCAATTCCCCAACACAGCGATGGGGGACACTGTGCTGCAGAAGGTCTAGTCCGTCGTATAAGAAATTAAACAACGGTTCTGACTCACTGTGACCCTTTATGAAAGAGTAGTATTGACCCTGGTTGTCTTGGTTACATTTCCAGGAAACTGGCCCTCCCCATCTGGCTGCCTAATCACTCTCTACATCTGATTGGCCGCACAATTTCTTTCATTCCCCGCCCACTTTTATTCCATAGGGCACCAGTGAGCAGAACCCTGTTAAATAAAGGCTAAATAAAAACTTAAAAACAGCAATCGTATCATGTCTGGCGTGTTCTTCTCTGGCCCTAGTGCCAGTGGACACAGCCACTGACAGCAGAGTGGGGAGCAGGGTAGGGAGGTGGAATTAAAGCAGATCTGACATCACGCAGCACGCCACGGGCAGCAGTGCTGTCACAGGAATAAAGTATCGGTGCTTTAACAAGGCCATCTCTTTGTCTGCTTTGTGCAAACCGCAGGAGTCTCGGCCTAAACCAGCGTGCCGCATTATCAACACGCAGAAAATGTCATGCTATACATGGCATACGCTTTCATTAAATTATTACACTTTGGACTGCAATGCTGATAACGTAGACTGATAAAATTAGACAACAAACCATTTTTGAAAAAGATATTTAACTCTCTTGGATCACAGCCATTGGACTTTTGAAATTTAGATGAATGAATTGTTTTTGACCATTCCACATGAACATTCTAGGATCAGTAATGGCTTTAAAAATAATATGCTAGCGCTTATATTAGATTCTGAAAGCATAAGACTTTTGTGTATACCAAATGTACACATATGACTTAATTTACATTTATGATACAGAATAGGAGCTCCTATCAAAGATGCCAATTATAACAAGGGGAAAGTGTTTCAGAAATATGGCATCGGCTCCACTGTAAGCAGGGTGGATTAGCGTCCTGTTGATTTCAAAGCTCTATTTAATAGGATTAGATTGTTATACTTTTGTCGACAATCCCCTCCCCCTAACTTCACATCTGAGAACTGCTTGATAAATGTTTTTGGATTAAGAATTATAACCTTAACTTACCTTAGTTAAAGTTTTGCAATATTAAAATATATATGTATATTAAAATACAGATGTTTAAGTTTATGATCTATATTGCAGTAGTAATGTGGTCTCCTGAATAATGTGGCATTATATTTTTCTTATGTTTTCTCAGGTGGATAGAAATAGAGCCCTACTCATATGATGGTAAGTGATAGAGTCTTACAGGCTTAAAGAGAGTAACGAAAAAGCTAAAGGTGGCCATTTTTCAGCATCAAACCAACGTAAAAGAACAAACAAGTAATTTCTTGATGCCGTTCCAGGTATAATTCCACTTTACAAATCCTGCCACTTCAGCAACCCTTGGCTCCAGCGAAGAACACCTCATTCCGAGAAGTCTTTTGAAGTCTCCAACTATGTAATTATATGGTTCAGTTGACCAGATTTATTCGCCAAAGTTAAAAAACAGACAGAACAATCTGGTGCTCCTATCACCGATGTCTTTGCCTTTGCCAAAACCTGTCCCCAAATATTTATGGGAGTGTCGCTATCCAGCACAAGGTGAAGGAAAATCAAAGTAAACTCAATTATCTATCCACTGACAGTGACAAAACCATTTAATTCTTGAGCTGTTAGCTGAATGTGAGGAAAAAAAATTAAAAGCGTGCACAATTTTAATGAGTGCAATTATTGGATCATCAGTCAAATAACCCATCTGCTGGAGAGATTGCAAAATGGAGAGCAACAGAGGAGAGGGAGGAGCAGCTCGAAATGCAAGCCGTCCTGCGAGGAACTGCTAATGACATTCAGCCAATCGGTAAACTCGCTGAAAGAGTACAAACTGTCCTGTGAGATACCACAAACGATATTCAGCCAATCGGAAGACTCGCTGAAAGAACATGAACTGCCCTACAAGGAACTGCTAATGATATTTAGTCAATTGGTAAACTACAGCATACAATCAAATTCTATATGATTCTGTGATTCCCCAACAGTTTGGGGAAGGCCCTTTCCTGTTTCAGCATGACAATGCCCCCGGGCACCCAGCGAGGTCCAAATAAAAATGAACAGAGAACAGAGAACTGGAATACATTTTCATATACTCTGCACTTCTCATTTTTGATAATGAGTTTTATATTAGAGGATATTGTTTTCTTTTTAATTCATGTGAAAATCAATTTGAAACAATCATTTTGTTCATTAGGTTTTTTCTTTTTTTTTTACACAAGAGGAAAAATGAGCAAACGAACCATAATGGATCAAAAGAACCTGTGGCAGAGAAGGAGAAAACACTATTGGAAGAGCTTGCGATGCGTGCATCTTATCTACAGTTATGCATATAAATGTTACACGGAGCATAATTTCAGCCCCGATATGGAATATGGAAGGAAATACTGCAGCCTTACCAGGGCCTTAATAAGATAAGACTGCTGTAAAACAACAACAGTCCAGCTTCACTGCACATCTCGTATTAAAGCTACAAAGCGAGTTTAATTTCCCTGTGAAATAACAAGCGTGTTCCTCCTGGTTAGCTTTTAATAATTAATAAGGTTTGTATGAGTGAGAAGAGGGGGAAAAAAAACTCAGGAAGATGTCATCTGAGGCTTTGTATCACATAAAAACACTGACAAAATGGGTACATTTGCTAGACTTTTAAACCATCGTCTTAATGTTGTTTTCTGTCCTAGCTCGTAGTAGAATGATATACAGTACAATAAATATTTGGATGTAAGGACTCACCCAGAAAAATTATGGTTTTGTTATGTTCCAAATAATATGTTCTCTGTGAACAGAAAACTCTGAAAAGCAGGGTCACAGGATAGTGAACTACAATATATGGAAACTTAAGTTGTATATATTTTGTGCTTAAATGATTATGATTGTTTAATTTTTTTTTCTTTTTTTCGGAACTTAACCAGGTATGCAAATGGGAAACTCAAATTTATTTTGTGGCAATGACCTGGGGAGTCCATGTGGGTACTGAATTCAAGAGGCAGTGTAGCCAGTTGTATGTAGGGAATGAACCAGATGTAAACAGTGGGAATTTGATCAGCACACTGGTGCTAATACAACTAATTCTTCAAAAAGTGCCACTGGATCTTTCATAACCACACTGAGTCACAACCTCGTTCAAAAGGATTTTCTATAGCACAGTACCCCCGTCACTCCCCGTGAGCCAAGGCACTGGGTTTCTTCTTTGGTCCAGAGCAAAGAGTACCCCTTGCTGGCCCACCAATAGCGTTTCCAGCAGAAACTTATTCCAGTTTTCCCCGATCTCCATCCCTGACCAACTTCAGCAGTTTGACGTGACAAGGAACATCACTTCAGAAGTGAAAGTCTGTGAGTTATGCAAAAAAAAAAATCAATACACAAGTCACAACAGCCAGATAACAAAAAAAGTAGCCAACCCAGGAAAACTCTTGCGTCATCAAATACTGAAAATGATGCAAATAATTTAGTCCATTACCGACACACAGAGCGCCGGTCCCAATGCACAGACGTTCCACAGGCAATATAACGAAAGCATTTGATTGGATTGCCCGAGGAGAGAAAATGAACTCTGCAACAATGAAAACTGCTGAAATCAGAATATTCTCCCGATGTCCATTAACTTCTTTCACTCTTGTCAAAGACGGATTCGTTTTCGACAAATCGTTCCTGCGGCCAGCTCCCCCAGCTCCGTGTCTCTCGGCTGATAGAATTCAGCTCCGGGCCTCGAGCCCACCGCCTTTCAACGGTCGACTCGTCGGGCTGCTTGTACACATAACGAATAAAAGCGGTGCGCGACGCGAATGCCAATATAACACGCGTGTAAATCTGCTGAGCGAGCCGTACGCGAATGGGCATCAAACCATTCTGTGCAGAAAGCGCAAACAAATTAGCTGATAAATAGGTTATGGAGGCAGTCTTGGTGCTGTGCTGTGCTAGTGCTAGTGCCCACTGGCGCTAACGAGGATTTCTTTAATAAAACTACGTTCACCAGTTCAAATCATACACAGATTCATAAGACTCTGGATTTTTAACCACCGTTCATAGGAGTTTTTCTGCACCTGTGATTTTATTATTCATATTATAAAGCTTCCAGGACTGCATGCCTACTAAATCTTCACCATAACGACCCCTGCCGGTAGTTTTACTGAGATGCTGTGGTTACAAGCGAATCTTCACACTGCACTTGTGCAGTCAACACAGCTAAGAGATTCTTAGGTATGAGAGTCATGTAACAATTCACTTAATTTAACACCCCCCAAGAGGGTGGGGAACATATTCAAATGGAGTTCAATTATTGGTTCCTTTTTCTTTTCAGAAAAAGGTAATAAGAACGCATACCCAAAAAAAAGGTGTCATTATGTTTCTTTTTTCTTAAACGGAGGTTTGATTTTAATTATTATTGCTTACACAACTATTTATCGGGAAAAATGTAGATGGAGGATATAAGATTGGGTGTAATACCCCTGTAAACCAGACTCTATGGTCTACCCAAACACCATTTAAAAAAAAATCACACATCAATGGAAAGGTCCCAGTCTTCATTTTCTCCAGTGTGCAAGTGCAATTGTAGCTTCCAAAATGACATATTTTATTTTATATTATTCAGACCACCTTCTTAGCTTTCCTTCCGTTGAGCTAGCCATGGCCATCGTAGTCATCAGTTCAACACTTCGCATTTGACCTACAGCAGAGGACTCACGTTTTGCTGATATACTGCAGATCATATTTTATCTTTCCAAACTCCCTGCAGAATTGTTTGAGAGTCTTACTATTCCCAGCATAAACCATCACTAATGTTTCCTCTGGTCTAAAGTGCTGGACCTTTAGCCTCAACAGCAAAACTCCTTTTTTTTTTCTTTTTTTTTTTTTAGGGCGAGCATTGAAGTCTGAAGATGTGAATGTTGTTAACACGACAGATACAAAAAAAAGCAGGAAGCATCATCACATAATTCAGCTGACAGCAGCACACAGGGGGGACATGAATCTGCATTATAACAGCCCCTGATTCTTGTCCTTTAAGGTCCACACATCTTAAAATGGAAAATTCAAAAGAGCCAGTGGCACAGATTAATTTTGTCAGAGCCGAGATAATATTCGCTGCAGGCAGTGTTTCCGAACTGGAAGTCTATAAATTCAGTCCACTTCATTTTTTCTCTATTCTGGCTTAATATCACATGAGGCAGAGAGCTTCCTTTGGTCTTCAAGACTTTAAAACTTTTGTCATATTATTTCTTATCTCTGTTAATTCCACAGACAGCCCAGAGATAAGTCCTGAGCTGTCTCGGGCAACAGTGACAGCTCCCAGAATCCTCAGTGCTGAGGCATTGCTCTCTCTCTTTAAAAAATAAAAAAAAAACTCAAACACCCTGTTACTTGGCCTCGACTCTGATTGTGAAGGCCTGCACTGTTAATGCTGATTAATCTGCCTGGATACACGATAACATTTGTTATCCCACGCTATGAGAAATTAGCATTTAGCCATTGCAGGATGCGCTAACCTGCTACTAGCGGTCAGCAACATCGCTAACCGGCGCTGAAATGTAGCTAAACTGCCTCAGCTTTTTGTTAAAGCTGTTTGTCATTCCTGAGCACAGGTGTGTGAGAATTTCACAGCTGTGATTCAAGCAACATTGCCATCCTCTAACTGAGAGGAGAGATAGATGGGGAGGGTGGGAGAGAGAGAGAAAGAGAGAGGAGGGGGGAGGGAGAGAGAGGGAGAGAATGAGAGATGGAGAGAGAGGGGGGAGAGAGAGGAGAGAGATGGTGAGAGGGAGAATGGGAGACAGAGAGAAAGGGAATGAGTGGGAGGGGGGAGAGAGGGCATGGAAGAGAGAGAGAGAGAGAGGAGAGGGAGAGAGGAGAAGAGGAGAGGAGAGAGAGAGGGATGGGAGATGGGAGAGAGAGAGAGAGGGAGAGAGGGGGGAGAGAGAGAGGAGAGTGGTGAGAGGAGAGGGGGCAGGGGAAGGGGAAAAGAGGGCATGGGAGAGAGAGAGTGAGAGAGAGAGAGAGGGAGAGAGAGAGGGCGAGAGAATGAATGGAAACCCTTCAGCTCATTTGCTGCAATGTCCTCTAGCTGGGGAAAAGAATACCACCTGCTGGGTCATATATCAAATCCACGTTTGGGAGCAATAGCCAGGGCTGTAAGAGCAATGTTTCAGAACAGAAACCTATCCGAACTTTCCACAGGGCTTATGGATGGCCCCCCTGTTCCTCCTGCACACCTCGACCTCAAACCGTACTCCCCAATACCTCGTACACCTTCAACTGTACAAACCCTCACAAACACGCTGCATCACAAGAATTAAGGAGAGCTAGTTAGCATTAGCTCCACTGGGCAGGTTTCTGTACTAGCCTCCCACAATGCCAGACGGTCTTGAAAATCTTTAATTGCTTGACGGAAATCGCATGAATTAAGTTGTAAATGAGGCGCATAAGTTTCAAAACTCCAACAAAACAAACATCTCGGCTGGGATTCAGCCAGCATCTGTCCTTAAATTTGACTAACAATCGAAAGAAAGTTTATTTTCGTACCACACGCAGTTTGTCAAGTTCAGCAATCAGTAAAATGAACTTGGAAAACATTAACTCGCCATACTAAAAATGTGAAACGCTTAGTTGTAAATTGAAGTCAAAGTAAAATTCTGATTAAATGCAGGCTCTAGACTGCAGTGAGGAAGATATTAAGAACACGTGTGAAAGTCTTATTTCTAAACCCGAAACGTAGGAAAAAAAAGGTCCTAAAGGAATAATTAGCACACTCCCCATAAATTTGAGGTTGAAGGTCTGACTGTGAGCGAGAGGCCCTTGGCGGTGAGAGGGCGGAGCTCGGGGGCCAGAGAGCTGGATCAATGTTGAGATGAGAGCAGCAATGCCAGACACGCATGGACTCCCACCAGACAGGTGACCCCTTTTTCCCAGGCACCCCGAGGCCTAAAGGAGGAGGAAGGCTCGTCAGTCCTCCTCCGGCCGCTCTTAACACACGGCCTCTGCCTCCCAGGGCTCCCTCAGGTGCACTTCGTCTCCCAGAATCCTCCTTGATTCCACGGGAGTTCTCTGATGCTCAAACACAAGTGCATGGGCTTTCCTTTCTACTCTAGTCTTGTGTCAACATTCCAACAATGAGGCGTTCTGCATTTTTTTAATCAGCAAAGCTGAGTACGCGAAGCCACTGGTATCTGGCAAATAATGACTTTATAGTTGTTAGCAATTTAATGATCCCCGAATTCAATCAAGGCACTCCTGGTAAATTTAATAATATGGGTCATATACCAGGCATGATGTGTATGTAAAGCACACACTTCTATTTTCCTCCTCAACAAGAACAGAAGGAAAATATTTAGAAATCATTTCATAGGCAACATTTTAATTTCCTTTCCTTATTTATTTATTTTTAAAGCCATTACTTTAGCTAAATAATAATGATCTGTGGTAGTCATAGTTGGCCGTAACTTCGGCTTATAGCGATAAAAAATACAAACATCCAAAACGGAATGGATGTAAATAAACGTATTTAAAAACTGTAATGTTAAGAACTTCAACTGATTATATTATATCTTAATATATCTCCCATTCTCCCATCAGCATTGTCCTTCTACATTAAAAAAGAATGAAAAACACCCCTTTCACACAGGAAAAGGAAATATCTGATTCCAAACATTTTCCAATTTTCTGTGACGTCGCTTTGTCTGGGGAGTAATTATGGAGCTACTGAAATCAGTACAGACAGAAATCAGTAATTATTTGTACAAAGCCTGTAGAACAACATTTAAATTGAAACAGTGGGAGTAAAAATATGGATCTGGAGATCTGTTTTCCATCCAAATAAATCATGTTAGAAATGTCAGTCAAAAGTTCAGATATTGGTTTCTTGTTTTGTTTGGTTTGTATTTCTGAGTAAAGCATCTGACTTACTGAGTAAATCGTCTGACTGTTGCCATATATCAGTCAGTCAGTAAACCAATCAACCAACCAGCCAATCAATCAATGAATCACCCAATCAATCAATTTGTCAGCCAGTCAACCAGCAAATCTACCAATCCGTCTTGATTATCACATTCTTAAGCAACTGGTTCCACAGGGGTATGAATATGAACACAGGCCTACGCCCATCACAGACACAAAATCTACAAAGCACAACATCCTGTGAACAAAACAAAATACCAGAAATTATTCTGTCTCTGTCTTCACTTGACATCTGTGCAAAAAAAGTGATTACTGGCTGCCTGATTGCGTTATTTCATTTATTTATTCAATCCTAAGTGCCTCAAAAGACAATTTTTGTAAGACCAAACAAACGCGCATCACATCACAGCCGATGCCGAGCTATCGCGCTTTTAAAATGCGGTCCGCGCGCTTACGAATGACTTACTTTCGCACGACTTTTATTACTTTGAGAATTTTCCGGAGCTCCGACCGGAGCGCGGTCTCCGCTGGAGGAGATCTGTCAGGCGTTATTAAACATAACGGTCCTCCTGCGACCTGACTTTCACCCTCGTTTGCGCCCGGGCTCAGATTAGTGTAATTCCAGCCACTCTCAGTGCTCCCGCGTTACCGAGGGTCATTTTTCTGCGAGATTGCATTGAGATGAAAGGCTTTCTGACGGCAGCCTTGATTGGCCTGATTCAGTTTTGTATGCTCGTGTTGCTAGGTGATGTTTTGTTTGCAGAGTTTGATTGTTGATAGAGGCGTTGCCATTGGTACTTTGTTGCAAACTGTTATATTTAGTGGCATGGGAACCTGCAAAACATTTATTTTTTTGTGCGTGTTTGTCCAGATCTTTGCACCCGATAACTCAGCTCTGAGTTATTTCTTCGAAATATGGAATGAACATGTTTATCTGGGATTTCCAATGCAAAACTGAAATGCTACGAACTGCAATTTGCATCTCCCGAAAAGATCAACTGACAGAGGCTCAGTGCAAAACATTGTGTCAATATAAACAAACTGCGATGCCATTTGGTCCGCGTTTCATAACATTTCTGTGCCAGGAAAGCTAAGTTCGTCAAATGTCCTAACATTAGTTCTCCGTATAGAACGAAAGTTACTGTTTAGCATTTGAGATTTTTTTAAAAGGCAGAAAAGGACATTGTTCCAGCAGTTGAGAGGCCGGGTAAAGATTATGTATGTAATGTATGTGGGAATATGCACTTTCTCCACCCACCCCCGCCCCCCCCCAAAAAAAAGCGAGACCCTATTTGTGGAGGTCTCTTTAAATGCCATTTTTTCGAATTGAATTGTGCAGAGTGGCATGGAACTCATTTCCTGTTCAGCAGGACGCGTTCTCGCCCTCGCCAGCTCACGGGGAGGGCCCCCCGAAACCAGCACAGTGCGCTTCATTCACAACGGCACCGAGCTTTAACCGGTTACCGCTTTCCAGATGGACCGCTAATTCAAGGGGTGTGCGGCCTGAAAAAAAAAAAAAAAAAGCCCAACGCTAATTTTTTTTTGGGGGGGGGGGAAACTGCCATTTTGTCCCATGATGTAATGTTTTCTTAGATTTTTATAGCAAGTAAAAGAGAGGATGTGGAGAGCCTGTCACATCTCAGCGTTATTTGAGGTGATGCTTGGTTTTGAGTGAGATATAACAGTGCTGTTGGCAGTGGATGGAGCTGCTTTGGGCGATAGTTCTTCACTCCAACGTTCTCCTGACCCTCAAAATCCAAACTCTGCTGAGCGAAATACGTGTCTCATTTGCCTGGGTTTTCAAGCAGGCTTGTGAACGCTCTCTGTGCGAGCGAAATTTAGAATATTTGGATACATTTTCTGTGAATTATCCCATAAAAGAGCTATAACTCCTTCATAAGTATCACATAGCATGTTTACAAGCACTATAGCATACTGTATATATAGCGGATATAGCACATGCACACACACACTATATATATATATATATATATATATATACATAGAGAGAGAGAGAGAGAGAGAGAGCATCGTACAGGACATAAAGCCTTTCTCACAAATAAAGTTGTTTTTTTTCACCAGGCAGGGATCAAACCGCAAAGATATAAACGTGAATAGTGGCAGTAATGAAGACCATTGAGTAGTGTTCATCGGTTCATGACCAAAGCTGTAGATTCCCTGGGCAATCATTATCTGTGCTGTTAGTGTCTGAGACACTGTGTGTGTGTGTGTGTGTGTGTGTGTGTGTGACTGTTTTGGACATGTGGCATGCACAGTATCGATCTCTGCAGTGATAAATGTATTACCCTGAACAGCTCAGACTGAAGGGGCCCTACAGGAAAGGTAAAAAATAAATAAAAAATGATATGAAACATCATGGCTTTATTTATGAAGTGCTTTTTTAAGGGGCCAGTGATTCCACCATGCTGCTGTGCAGGTTGATATTGACTATGCTGTAAAGTTAGATGACGCCATCAAATGTCCCTCTCGGTTTTTACTGGGTTCAAAAGGCCATGTAGTCAAACCTGCTCTTCTGCTTCACCAACCTGGGACATTGCATTGTCATGATTGTCATTTTTGCCAAAGCTATATTTATAAAAAGTTGGAGACTTTTATTTTTAAACTTTATTTCAAGTGGTTTAGTTCCACCCTGGCAAACCAACAAAGCTTACCGGCTTTTAGCAAGACGAAATGGGCCAATCACAGGGACGATGCTCTCGATGACATCATAAGGAGCTGAAATATGCAGCAGAGAAGGGTCAGCCAGTGTTCACACAGAGGCTAAAAACAACAACAAGTAGGACCACAGAAACACTGGGCCAATGGCAACTCTCACCCCAGTATGTGCTGATCAGCATAGCCAGACTCAGGCAGTGAGTGATACTGGAATCTGGAAAAGGAGGAGAATGACACACATAATATTCGGATGATGATGATGATGTTGATGATGATGATAATAATTATTATTTTTACATCCACCTGGGGGACAGAAAAATTGACAGTTTAATGTACCCTGGGATACACACACTACCATAATTATTCAACAGCGCTCAGGCCTTAATAATAATTTCACTGATTCAACAACTCATTGGATTTTATCTCCCACATAAATATGGCTGATAACATCAGGGTAACTTTTTGTTCTCAATGTAATGATACTTACATTCCAAACAGGTTGGTCATCCAAGGACTCTGAAGACCAATTCTGAAAGATAATGGTGTTTTCTTTAATTTTATTGTCAAATCTGTGAAGCAAGGAATGCAAAAGTCATTAGACGCACAGTGCGTGGGGATTCGAAGGGATCAATAAAAGCCTTGTGATGTTTATTGCTGAATTTACACCTTTATTTTAAATACTTGTGGGGATTATGGTGATCGCTATGGTTACAATGTACGTTTTTCCGACGGTGAAAGGCTGTCTGGAGAAAAGGAACTGCCATTTCTCCAGTCTCAGGTCAGTGCTTGTTTATGTGATTGAATTTCTCTGTTGGGAAAAAGAAAAACACCACTAAAATGAACGCCACACATATTCAGTGAGCCTCATTATCCATAATAGCGCTGATATTATGTGTCACTTTAAATTTTTTTCTCCCAAAAAAAGTGCAGTTGCAGATACAATGGCAGGATGAAAACCAGAAAGGGTTTAAAACATTTTCTTCACCAGATGCGGGGGTAAGGCAAACAATCCCTGCAGTTTGTCAAGGCCAGAACAGAAGGTACGATCACACCTTTCTGGTACGCGGTTCATACATCAAGCACTCCGAATCCCACCTGGGTCTTTCTCTCTAGATGAGGCTCAAGGCATGACAAATTCTGTCTTTTCACATATACTGTGCAAAACAAAGAAGAAAACCTTATTTCCAGGGTGACTTAATGTGTGCCTCCTTACACAAGAAAAAAAAACCCACATAATTTTAGCAGCTGAATGATGTAACCCACTTAATAAATTACTGCCATTGATTACTTCAAAAGAACTTGAGCTTTCAGCAGCCAGGCAACACCACACCATATAATTTGAGCTAAATTCCTCCCCCATTAATTATTAGGGGGGCACAGTGGAGGGTACCAGCAGCTCCTGAGCTTGGTGAATAAATTATTACCTTCTCGCTGAAACCCACATGCGATTCTAGGAGCCAGAATCCTCCTCCAAAAACCATGGGAGAGACCTTAACTCACAAATCTGAATTTTCACATAGCACAAACTGACACAGTCCTGACAAACATTCAGGGGACATGCCATACGTTTTAAAATGCTGATCAAACTACTGCTTGTGACCAACATGGGCTTGGACTTCTATCCTTGTGACGTGTGTCTTGGTTAAGAAAACAAAAATTTCAGTTAAACAGCAATTGTCAGACAGGTACGCATGCACACACATAAGCAGAGAATTGTACCTTTTACCTGAGTGAAAGCACTCTGGCCTGGTTTGAGCCTACGCTTTGCTTCCTGTTTGTTTGCATTACGTTTGCATGGATATCAAGCAAACTGAATAGTAAAATAATTTGTGTTCATAAATGGCAGCCATTTAAATCAGCGTATATCTTTCCATTATGTTTGCATTCAGGAATACTTTTTTCCTAGTTCATGAATTTATTGGGGGAAAAAAATGTACATACAGGATGCTGTATCATTAAGAACATTTATTGTTTGAAATTTGCTGCTTTTGACATGGTGTAATGAGCGCAAATGAACATTTCTGTCTGAAATTCATCGGTCTCCATGGCAACTTCACCTTTGACTCTTAGCTTGTCATTTCTTTTCCAGAAGAAGAAAGCAGGGTGAAATTGGATCTTGCCAATGGTGCTCAAAACCAAATTTTTCCAGATCTGAGGAGACACAAACACGCTCAGGGTCTTGCAGTGGAATCCACAGGACATTTCAGCAAACCAATGACATCACTAAGCTAATTCAGCCATTTATTTATTATTTTTGCATTTCAATGGAGGTAAAGCGTCATTATATAATCAGGGCTATCACTGTAACCCCCTTGTTGTAAAGGAACAGTATGTGGGACTGGTAAAAGGGACTGTTACAAAAACACATTAACAGTCCTATTTCTGTTGGTGGCCAACAACACAACATTTTTTAAACTATTTGATTCACTATAGAAACCATGAGAAGCTTCTATTGTTTAATTACACGGCTGTTAACCACACCAGTTTGTTCCTGCGTTCCGCCTGTTCGTGTAGCCGAGAAGTTAAGTAAACTCACCGAAGAGTTTTAGCAGCAGTGCTGGAGAACAACTAAAAATAACAAAAACAACCCTGACTTTGTGTCTTTGAAACAGAAATTTTCACAGTGCGAAATGAGTTCCATATGAGACCGAGTTTACAGCGAACAAAGTCATAAACACATTCGTTGAGGCGAAATTTCTAATGTTGCCGTCTAGACTCACTTCATTAAATGCAGCGCCGATTCAATTCGATTCGATTCGATTCAATTTTATTTGTGTAGTGCTTCTGGAATTGCGACAAAGCAACTTTACAGAGATCTGAGTCAGAACACCCCCGAAGCATGCTTATAGGGAGACAGTGGTACAGAGAAACTCCCTGGCTGGTAACAGGAAGAAACCTTGAGCAGAACCTGACTCAGAGGGACAGATCTTATAAGATATAAGAGGCGGTAGAAGACTTCTGGATCGTGTCCATGATTTTCGGAATTTTGCCATCGAAGAAATGAATGAAATCCTTACTGCTAAGTGTCACTGGAACACAGGGATCAACTGATGTCTGTGTCTTCATAAGCTTTTTGCCAGCAGTGCACAGTGAACAGCTATCTGGGCTATATTTCTGTTTATTTTATATTAATCTAAAGAAATAAGATGATCACACCAAGGAGAGAGCACACTTCTAAAAAAAAAGCTCTCTTTCCAGGCATGATCTTGGAATACTTGTAAGTTAGTAAAACAGCTATTTACATTCAAGTTGGCATGAGGCTTGTTTTAGAGCACGAGAGTGGTCATTTTACCAAGGTGTTAACATCTTAAGATGGGCTTTTCGCTTCTTAAGAGGTGTGACAGACCCTGCAAGATCCTGCAAAGCATTTCATCTGTGTTGTCCGTCACCTGATCAATTGAGCCATTACTTGAGCCTGAATGTGCAATTAAGCTTCGACCAAGACAGTCCCCACAGTGCACAAAGGGGTCTGGAAGCTCATCAATAAAAGCATTTACAGCGTGTTGGATGGAAATGTACGACTAAAGAAGTACTTAGGATCTGGTGTCAAAGGACAGATTGGTGATAATTTAACAGTCATAAAATAATGGTTCGATGAGACAGGATTATAGTGCACGGCAGCTATATTTCCTATTTCAGGGCCATAGGTTAAGACAAAATCTAGAGTGTGGTTATCACAGTGTGTAGAGACTGATGCATATATTGATCAATGCGAACACATTTTAAAAAAAGATATGAATGCTGGTCTAAAAAGATCATTTTCTTTATTAAAATTAATTTCCAAATTCTCAACTATTACTACCTTAACTGAACAACCAGGTTTCATAAGAAGTGAGAAAAACAACATTATATGGGCTTATACAATATCTCATGGTTAAATGGACAGACTTCAAGATTTCAAGGTAGCACATAGTTAAAAATCATGTAGCAGCAACTCCACCATCACAACTGAGAATGTGAGTATTACTGTAACCAGGACAAGCGGATTCGTTTAAGTCAATATATTCATCACATTTAAGCTGTGTTTCAGTCAAACATAAGATATCGACTTGGATATCAGCAGTTAGTTCATGAACAGATCTTATGTATGTAGTAAAATGAAGGACGACTGTATTCAGTACCAAACAATCATTCCCCTTGAGCCTGGGCTTCTCATTAACAGAAGGTACAGCATGTTTAAGGTCAACAGAAGAGCACTTAGTGTGACTAAAAGCTCTCTGGCCTCTCAGATTTGTGCTCATACTCAAGACTCTTGGCAACAACAGGCCTTGACCTGACCCAGAACTGCGGATCGGTTACAATCCCGGACCTAAAACCGACTCTGGTCTTGGTTTGGATCACAAGTGTTTCAGTTCAAGAACTGTGCTGCCATTGTAAGCACCATATCACACTTAATATTCAGCATTTCACTGTAAAAATGAGGAGTAGAAGTTTATAGCATTTGTAAAGAAAGAAAACCAAAAGAGCTTTCATTTACTTTTTGAGTCAAGAGGGTTCCTTTTGTAAGTCAACAATCGCTGTGAATAGCAGCACCACCAAAGCCTCTAACACAAAGAGCAGCCCAACAAAGTAAAACTATCAATTGTGGTACATCCACTGTTAACATTTGGCCGCAATATAGGTGGCCAGGGAAAAAAAACAAGCACTCCATTTCCAATACATTAGCACCTGATAGAGGAAGAATTTGTTTCAACCGTGTATTTCAGAAACTGAACATGGAATACATTTGGAACAGCAATTAATGTCTGCACTGCACTCTTGAGATATTCCTGAAAAATGATCAATAAAACACGTTACTTAATGTCCACTTCCATTGTTATTGTAAATGGCTATAATTGTGATTGAAAGTTTTTTTTTTACATTTCAGGGATTTCTGTCACTAGACTACAGAGAACTGTTATATTTTTTTAGCAAGGCCTTTAAGTGTGCAACTGACATTAATTAGAGCACTTTAATCTTTTTTTCAAGTTGGTCCAATTATGCAGAGAAATCAATAATGGTTCGAGTACAATAAATGTGGCACTGACATGCAAATTGATAACAAGACAGATAGGGGCACTTCCTTTATAGATCATTCCAAAAATGAATAAAGCAATTACTGTATTGCATGGTATATGTGTGCACCTAATTTCCAAATCCCGGGTAACGTTCCGTGCAGCATAGACTTCACTCAGCAGAAGTTCTTATTCTTATGAACTTGTGGACATCAGTGTAAGTTTCAGGAACACAAAAGTGCGACATCACCAGGAACACAACAGAAAGGCTTCAATCTGCATCTCTGCCTTCCTGACGACTGTGAGAAGCTCGTTCTACCACCAGGAGGGGAATCCAAGGTGGGAACAGACAGGTATAATGCTGTGGGATAAAAGTTTTACCTAAGAGACCTGCAGCCACATTCACAGCACCGCAGCGAAGCTCTTATTTTATCTCTGCAATTAATTTCTAACCACCCAGCGGTGAACGAAGGCTCTCTTTGCTGCATTAGCCTTTCAGAGGACACCAAGAAGAAGCACATCCTACAAAATCCCTCAGGAGACGTATTCCTGAAAATCTGATAAATTTACAGGGTAAAAAAATCCACACGTCCATTTCTACGGTGTTCCAAAGACCCCACCGAAAACATAGTCATTTCAGCATGCACAGAACTGTAAGGAAGGCTAATACGATTTATGAATTAATCCTAAAGGATGCAATTAATGTGACAGTCTCAGCAGGACCGATACACTAAATCATCGCCTTGATTTATGCGGAGGATACGGCTGCTGATGCCGGGGTCGGCCGACACCTCCGCACCTTGCCAAAAATGCGACTGACAGTGGCAGTCATTTGCAGCGCACTGTAAAAGGCACAGTCCAAAAAGATTACCACCACGGTGTCAGCTTCTCCCAGGCCTCATTTGTCATGGAACATTAACATGCGGCGGTAACAGCAGCCAATCAGACTGATACATGCAAATTAGATTGTTCCAGTGGAACAGCAGGGGACTCCTGCGGCAGGGGGAGTTGCAGATGGTCGCTATGGCGATTTTGGGGAAGGACATATATGCCTGACTGACTGCTACCGATTGTGCTGGTATAAGGTTTTGCAATGCGCACATCTTGAAAGAAACTATCATGGATATATATTTGGATATATCTCTACATGGATGTACAAACACACACACACACACACACACACCACTTACACACATCAAAATATTCTGGCTCACATACAAATTATAGCTCTTATTGCTAATTAGCATTGATATTGGTATACATCCACATATTTACAATATATCGCAGTATATTGCATTTTTAAGGGGCGTTAGCAGTCAATATAATGTCTCCCTTACACACTGGATCAGGTAAAATAATTATGAGAGTGTTTTCTGTCATCAATATGTGTGTTTGTTCATTTTATAAAAAATAAGTGCACACTTGCACAACTGTACATATTTTAACAGTTACATTTTTTAAATGTCCCATGGCTTAGAAGTGGCACGTCAACCTTTTTTGCGAGGTCACATGTTCACAAGCAGGCTTGCAATGAAAGAAGTGTCCGGAGGAACAGGAGCAGTCAAAACCAGCCGCTGTACAGAGAGAACCTAATTACCAGAGCTTTATGTCCGGTAAGGGAATGGATGTAGACCCATGTCTCCACACCTGAGGGCATTTCTGGCCAAGCTTAAGGTCGGGAGGGGTCAGGCGTAGCCAGAGAACCGTCATCCTTTAAACGGCCTCTCGGGGGATCGTTAGGCCGGGGGAAATACCAAGACATAACTCTCCCTTCACCTTGCTTTGCGGAACCCGAGGCGAAAACTTCTGTGACGTGTATTTTTGCAGTTTAAAAGAGCAATAATCCGCAAAACTGACTCCGATTAAACCGAATGGTGAAATCAGAGAGCTTTCCCCTACAGGAAGTCACCCGACTGCTCATGGTGGCTAACATTTGGTAACCATCACAGGGTTTTCAAATATACATTGCGGTTATAAATCAAGTGACAAATCTATGATGTATTTCATCCAAGTTTCATGCGTCAGATTTTAAGCTGCTTAACCACTATGATTATTTGCTCCAACAGATTCCCCAGTACTTCCCTATTACCATTTCGGCTAACTTGAAGCACTGACACAGGGCCAGCCAGGGGCTCTTTCTCAACAGCTCCAGGTTCCTCCTAAGATTTATTCCCGCAGCTGACTTTTTCTTGCCACTGTTCGAGTGTTGTTTTTTTTCATGATGAGGAGTGTTTTTCCTCACTTGCTGCCCTTTTGGGAGTTCGGTCTCTGCCTCAGTCCCAATTTTCCTATTTCCCGTTTCTCCTGTAAGGCATCTTTGTGATGGTGCTTCTGCACAAACAGCTGCAAAGTTAAACTGAATCGAATCGAGTGGCCTTTGATCTTCGATGAAGCTTCGACTGCATGTTGCCATAGTGCTATATGTGCAGGTACATGTGTGTTTGTATATATGTGTGTGCGCAGAGGTACCTGAGGGAAGTTAAAATTACAGTACACGACCAGATTTTCTGGATTTTCTGGGGTGTTGGGGCCCATGTGTGTGTACATGTGCGTGTGTGTGTGCATACGTGTGCATGTGGGTGTGTGTGTGTGTATGCATGTTTGGGTGTGCGTGTACTTACATTTATGTGCATGTGTAAGTGTGTGTATGTAATCATAATGCAACTGTGCCATAAATCACCAAGTTTCCCTACCCAGTCCCACTAATTCCTGGCATTTGTTCAGAGAGAAAAGTTAGCGAGAGGAAAGCTACTGCTTCTGTTTCTTTTGGCAGCGAAAATTGTCCGTTTTCACGGGTGCCAAGCGAGAGAATTTATTTTACGAGAGGACACTGGAGCATTTTCAGCAGTTGTGTCATTTCCTCCGCCATGAAAGAACGTCCACTTTCACCCCCCCCCCCCCAAAGCCACAATATAATTACGGACCGCTCTCCAAATGAATGTGTGAACTGCATTTGCACGAAAAAAAAAAAGAAAAGAAAAGAAAAAGGTTAAGCCAACCGCGCCAGGCGAGAGACAATTCATCCCGTTTTAATGGGGAGGGCAAAACGCCACCGTGCTCCAGTCGCTTCTGCGCGAGTCGCCGTTGGTCGCACAGCAGATGGAGAGCAGAGAAACACAGAGAAACACAGACTCCCCACGGCTCTCTTCATACGCACACACTCCGCCATTTACATCGTGACACGGAGCCATTGGCCCACGCCCGTTAAACGCCACTACATCACATCTCAGCGTTTAGCGCACGCCCGTATCCAGGGCGACACGGATTACGCTTTCGCACACACACACACACACACACAGTCCGTTTGTAGAGACGGATCCTTTTTTTTTCCCAGAAGCGATTTGGGTTAAGCGCCTCGCTCAAGGGCACGACTGCAGCACCCCCGCTGGGAATCGAACCCACAACCTCAGAGTCACGTGACCAGTTTCCTAATATCTCGCTACAGTGCCATGAAAAAAAAAGTATTTGCCCCCTTCCTGATTTAATCCGTTATTGCATATTTTTCATGACACGGTATGTGTAGAAATCCAAAATAAATTAAACAAAAAGCAATAGCAATTTAAAATACTCAGTCAAATCATTATTTGTCATATATCAATACTGTAATGTTTTTTCCCAGTATGTGGCATACTGTACATACGCTGGGTACAGGTCAATTATTGGTTCCAGTCTACCAAAAAAAAACATTGTTATGGTGTTTTGGTTCAGAGCACAAATATGGAAACATGAATGTAGAAAGTGGTTTTTCGATATAAACACTCTCTGCCACTGCACATCACATCAGTATTTACCAAAACCAGGATGGAAACAAGGCTACAAAGCAAACATCATATAAGAGGCACAGCAAACTTTTCCATGATTCAACCTCGACTGGATCACAACGCTAACCTCCCAGATACAGCAGCACCATGGAATAACACTTAAAACACACACTGGATAACAATATTGTATTTAAAGTACACATACATAGTATGTCGATAAAAACTGAATATATGGGTTAATAATAGGGGAATTAAGTGTAATAGCCTTCTACTTCACATCAGGCCTACTTGAAGTGGTAGGATTGGTTTATAAATTTCCATAATTTTCTTTTTTTATTTAAGCAAACAGTTTGCAAAAAAAAAACAAAAAACTACCAAGTGAAAAGATTCTGTGGAGATGTTGTACTTGTGTTCATCTTCTGTCAGATACATTCTGACAAACGGATACAAACCAAAAATGAACAAAGTCAAAACATTAAGATTACAAAGATCCACGCTTGATCCTGTTTTGAAATATAGCCAGCACACTACACCTTTATTATCTTAGTGGATGATCTTTGCCAGGGAAATGGTTTTCTTTTTTCTTGATAATTTGCCTTGTTAATATGCTCTGGAACTGATTTAAAATGCCAGGTTTCATCATGTCCCTTGGTTTCCATTGCAGGGATTTATCTGTGGGGTGCATTATCTGTGGAGGCGGGCGGGGTGGTGGTGGAGGGGGGTGCAGGGTGTAGAGGAGCCCCCTGCTGGTTACTCTGAGAGATGCACCACGGGCTGAGATGAAACGCGGGGGTGGGGGGGGGTGCGGTGGGGGGGCGAGGGGTGGATGCTCCACATAAGGCATCCTGTGGAGCCTGGATTCATATGCCGTATCTGCCTGCAGTCAAGAGAACCAGGTAAAGCACATAAGACACTTCACAGCTACTGCAGCACTGTGTCAGCTCTGTGTTCCCCTGGTCTGTGTCACCGTTGCCTATATAACTCATACGGTTATGCTCACGCCCTCTCACACTCACTGTGAGTCACCCTGGATAAGAGCGTCTATTTAACATACGTAATATAATCTAATGTGTCTGTTTAACTGAATGTGCTGCAGAGTAATATATTCAGGTTATAGCGGCTCTGATGGAGTACATTTTATTATGACAGAGTACATCTGATCCCTTTTGGACTCTTACACGCTATGCTACAGTTTGACACTAAACGTTTCACTCGTTCACCTGTGAAAAACAGACATTGATTCTGAACTTTAAACTGCTATGGGTATTACACAAGCTATTTATTACTTAAAATCTGTTTCAGGAAAAGTGGGAAGCATTTCATCTAATGATGGTCCTCAATTGCTACATTTCGGTTCTTTTTAGCTGAGCAGAGGGGAACATATTTTACGCACAGTGCATTCCTGCAGAATTAAGTAGCAGTGATTCATATTTGGGGGAAAACCCATAGACAGAACTATGCAACATAATCACAGAATGTACACAGGCAACATGGATGGATGGAATGCTGATAAAAAAAATAGAACCCTAGTTATCAGCCAGCATAAATATCATCACTGCTACATGGTTGAAATACAGTAGATGAAGTCATAAACAAAATATAATCACTCATACCCTTATGGAAATAGAATATACTGTAATGTGTTATAAACTACATTGATCTACATGGAAAATATAATGGCAAATATATTTCACAGAAATATTGCTTTATCTTAAAGTGGGAATACTTAGTATATATGCCCAGATGTTATGAAGTGTTGTGGTAGATGGATAATATTTATTTCTATATATTTTACAATTTGTTCCAGTTCCATAAGCGCAGGCATAACAACCTTAAATTCAGAGTTCATGTGAGAATGTACTTTATGGAAGAGCCCTTGCTCTCCAGTAAGTACGGTAAGCTGAGACGGTGAGTTACCTCGCTAAGGAGGGGATAAGGGGAGGACACTGTTCTGGAGCCACAGAGAGAGCAGGACAGTATTTCAGATTTTGAACATCAGGATAACAATTTTCTGAGTCGATATTTTTAAATTGTGGGCAGGATTATTTTCTTACCGGGTAACTCCGAGGCAAAGATGCTTTCGGCATCAGCCATGACATTAACTGAAAAACGATGACTAAATCTAAATGTGTGTGCAAAGAGAGTGTAGGCGGGCAAACCAGACCTGATAAATTCAGAGGAAGGCTTTCCTCTGGCGTGGTGTCCTAAATCACTGATCCCACCAGGATGGCATTGAAAATAAGCAGCCAGATTATGCACATTTATGGTGCGTTTGTTGGGCTGCGTTTAAGAATGATTCGATGCGCGTGTGAAGGCCACGCGTTTGGATTTACATTCATAGTGTGCGACTTTCAATCAGTCGTGCTGGAATAATAATGTGAAATGATGAACGTAAATTGCTAATGTCATGAAATTACTGCACCACGCGTCCTTTTGAATCTATAGCTATACATCACGCTATTCCCAAGGTCAACAAACGTAATCACAGAGGTGCTAAGCAATCGCAAATTACCAGGATTTATAAGCATAATGGGCTCAATATACTTTCAATGAAACATACTATAAAGCTGTCTGACCAAACGAATATCTTTAGATTATACTGATGGGGTTGATGCCTCACGTGTCCAAGGCAATACAATACTTGTTAAAGTATCACGCCTGAGAAAATTATTATTTAATTTATCAATTGATTTTCCATGAAGCTTGGTAGAACAGAAGCCCTGGTTTTTTAAAATTATATAAACAATTTCATAAACACCATCACAGACTCAGCTGAATGCAAGCTAAAATGGAGTCCTCAAAGACTGCAGGCCTATGGGGTTGTTTTTCTACACATGGGGTTTGTAAAAATGCAGCCCTCAAGGACAACTCTATATTGGAAATGTGGTGTGTGGACTATTTAGCCAATCAGTGAATAAAAATTAACCACTTAAGTGCTGAACAGACAGTGTAGCTTCATGAAGCCCAAAATGGGTGGGGCTATCATATGTTCATTGGCGTGAACCAATCACTGTTTTTTTTTGCTGTGGAGAAAACACATTTTGAGTGGTTCAAATAAGGCCATTGTACTAGTAGTTACGCCCAAATACGGGTGATTTGCTCAGTAATCTGGCAACCTTAATTTTATTCCACAACCTAGAACAGTTTGGTTTAAAAGTCTTTAGTATTCTCTTCCCACCCCGATTCCCCTGATCATCACCGCAAAAGATAATTTAGATCTACTTGTCGCAAACACTAATCCAATCATGTTGTTCATTACTATTTCTAAATCGTTCCCTGAAGTCATTATAAAATATCACTTTCTCGCCTGCCACTCGCAGTAGCTACTCAATAACTGCCGAAAGGATTTTGGGCTCCTTTATTCCTTTTTCATCAATTTTTAATGAACTGTTTAAGGTGTGTGTTTTAAAGGAGTCAGATCGGGAGAACAGGAGAGCCAATGGCGGCAGACTACTGAACCGGTAAAACCACGACGGTGAAAACAGGGCCGCGAGCCCGCGACTCGGCTGGCCGCCCCTCTCTCTCTCAGGTAATGCGTCACTTCTGAGTGAACAGCCCATCGCGTTTGGTTACACGTTCTTAACAGCCAAGGGACACGGTTATGTCAGAAATCAAGACTACATCTAAGGACTCTGTATGAAATCTTCTGAAAACTGGATGGTTGCAGGAGAAAATGGATGCTGTAACCCGCCCCCCCCCCCCCCCCCCCGACCCCCAACACCCCGCAGCCGGAGGGGGGCCAAGAATAGCTGAGCGCTTTCACAATGTCGTAAATGAAGTCCGCTTAACCAGATGTGGGCGGGGGGGAGAATGGATGCGGTGTCACGCAGCGGCGGGACGTTTGTGACTGACGGCGTGTCGTTTTTGGGGGGAAAACTGGACGGGAACCGGGAGGCCCGGTGATGCGACCGCACTCGTGTGAGGTCACACGAACGCCGTTTCGCTTGGTTTTTCCCCTGCGTATGGCACATACGCGTTCTGTTCCAACGTGCCAAAGAAAAATGGAACGTGTGACACAACCAAATGGTTCTCGCAGACATGGCTACGGTACACATACGGATAATTTTACTTACATCATTTCTGTTTGGTTTCCTGCCCCTCATCTAATTTTAACCTCTTAAATTTCAACCTTGAGGATGTAATGAGTAGAAAAACACTTACGTAACGTATTTTAAAACCTCAGACTGGGTACTATGGTGAAAAAACAAAGGACAGAGCGGAATGGAGACATTTTGGCAACACTGCAAAATCGCACATACAGTCATGCTTCAGTCACGTTCCTTAATCATAAAAATAAAAATAAAAAAACTGTTCACTTTGATTGACGTCGCCAGCATGGAACTAACAATAATATTTGGCCGGAAAAGCAACTGTTATTCAATAAACTCAGACGCCGTTTGATAATGCAAATCTTGCACAAATCAAAAGTGAGCCTGGTTAATTGTAATCGTTTGCAAACCGTCCACCGAAATTACACACGTTCAGATAATAATTAAATCACGCAGTGTCCTCTGGAGCCATTACTCCCATCCAAATAGTACTTAGCGATACAGTTTAGCTTCAATAATTTGAGTGTTTATTACTGTTAGTCAGCTGTACTGTGGTTGTGCGAGCTCTTAATAGTGTTTCGTCTCTTTTCTCATGAAAAATAAATGAGATTCTGCAGAAATTAAACAAGGTAATAATGGGCCACTTCCAACTGGCAAAATGTGAAGTAGACAACAGACATGCTATCTGGGGGGAGGGGGTGGGGAGAGAAGGATCCCGATCATAAGGAATTAATTGACAAGGTGTAAGTCTGTCACCAGCTGGGACTCTAGCAGTGGTCCATAAACTACACGTGGTGAACAAGAAGTGCCACATTCAGGAGAGGGATCTAATGATAAAAGGCAGATGCATGTGTACCTCAAATCAAACACACACACACACACACACACATGCACACACATGCACACACACACTCCCCTCAGCCTACAAAAACACAGTAGGCATGACTACCACCAAAGCCATTACACCTGAAGTATGACTGAAAAATAATAACGCAGCACTCTTAACATGATTAAATTAATGATGTTGCCGTGGTATCTCCAAATGGCTCTCAATCCTTGACCTCTCTTTAAATATGTTATTAACTGAAAAAGCTTCTTGTTCAAGTGAACTTCCTCTATAGGTCTTATCTGAGTAAGAAGCGCGCACACACACACACGCATGCATGCACATACGCACACACACACAAGTTAGGTACTGCTATATTTGTGAAGACTTCCCACTGATTTGCATTGATTACATTCATTCCGTAACCTCTAACCCTAACCACTACATGTCTAACCTTAACCCTAACCGTAACCTAATTCTAACCCTAACCCAAAAACAGCCTCTTGAAATTGTGAGGACCAGCAAAAGGTCCTCACAAAGGGTAATTTTCCTCGTCTTTCTATCCTTGTGAGGACATTTTGTTCTCACAAAGATAGTATTACATGTCCACACACACACACACACACAAAGCAAGCATTTTCAGATTCAGCTTGTCTTAATATGTGCTGGATGCAGTCGAGCGCTAGCTTCCCAGCTCTTAGCCCGGAGCTGCCTCCGCCGTGCTTTGTAAGGTGTGAGGGGCACAGTGCATTAGCTCCACTGAAGGGCCGATGTTGTGAACACACAATGTGCTTCCCCCCCCCCTCCCCCCTCCCTGCGGCACGGCCTTATCAAACGAGTTAAATATGTAGCCTGCTTCCCTCGCCCGCCCCTCAGGCCAGTTGTTGCATCCAACAGCTGGTGCAGCCATCTGGCGGAAAAAGTAAAGTAAACAGCGTAGCCTCCTTAATATGTTAGCCACGCGGTTATGTAGCGTGCACGCTACATGTTAAACAATACATCACGAAAATACATTTTTACCAAACCGCGTAACGTAAACATCAGTGAATAACTGCTCAACGTGTGTGCGTGCTTGGGAGTAAGCCATTTTACAGAATTATTTAATAAAGATACTAAGGTTGACGGGTGTAGGTCGAAAGAATTGACTCTACCTTTTAATGCGTTTCCCCCAATGTTCCTTCCTGTTTGGAACACCCAGCCGCATTCCACAGCTGCAGCTCAGTGCTGCAAGCAACGCAATCGATTCAGGACGGCGCAGACCGGCCCGTTCTGTCCTCTGAAACGTGCGACGTCATGCCCGCGTCGTTGAGGTACACGCTGCAAGCGAGGCCAGAGAAAGAAGACCGCCGGTGCCCGGTTGACCAGCAGGGGTCGCTGGTGAGCAATGAAAAGCCATCGTTACAGTAAACCGAGTCCCTCCCTCCCTGGGCCTTGTTGTGGGGCTGCTGGCCGCAGTCGGCACTGAAAGGGTTAAAGATTCCACACCAGACATCATGTTTCTGGGACATTACACAGGCCTATAACAACTACTGGTTATTGCAATAAAAATGATTTACAATAAACTACTAAAAAAACAGCATTCAATTAATTAAGGCTAAGCATATACTGAGGCAATTACAAAGCAATTAATAAAGACTACATAGGTTTATAAGTACAGTGGCAATGGCTATTGTGTTCCGCTAGTCTTTTCTTCTTAAATGGCTTGTACTAGACAGTATTTTCATTACTTTGAACATTTTCCTCTTTGCATGTTGATGATGTGCTCCAGGGACACAATACTAAAGTTCCTTCTGGCTAACACATTTACATGTTAATGTAAATTCAATGTTTCACTCGCTTTAATTGCTTATACATATACTTTGTTGTAGCTGCAGTGTGACTTGAAAAATGTGACTACTCCACCCAAATTGATAGGTTGCAGCAAAGACTGTTGCAGCTAAATAATGATTGGGCGTTCCAAACTGGAGAGAAAAAAAGAGGCGTTTGAAAAATCAACAGATCAGCATCATTTCTCTTCATGTAACGCAGACACAATTAGGACATTCCTCGTTCCGGAACACCATTCTCACTTCAGAATCGAAATACTTTCTACTTTAAGAATAACAGATTTTTCAGCAGATTTTCTTAATGTCTAAAGTCCTCCTGAGACCCCTGTTGGCATTGACAAATGTGCCAAAACAAAAATGTTAATTAAAACTTTGTTTACCAGTTAATAGTGTTATCTTTTTTTCGTTCCAAGGACGTTTCATATTTAAAGACAGAATGGGTAAATAGCCTTCCCGTGACACATCGCCCATACGGATTACAGAAATAGACGTGAGAGCTGAACTTAAAGCCATAAAGTCATTTGAGTCACGTAACAAGTTGCTACAAGCTACCTGCCCTCTAACACTTTTTCGCCAGTCAGTGAGGACATTTATACACATGGGATGTACAATGAACCATGTTACTGCCCAGAGAACCCGTCTTTTGCATGACGACACAAGGCAGGCAGATGTGCATTCGCGGCAAGATAGCCAGCTACATCTAGCTAGCCTGCGATCCTCCAAAACCGGATTGTGAGGAATAACATTTTTAACTTTATTTTTAACTTTTTCCACAGTAATGCATATGAAATTGGGATGGTCCAAATCATTCTGTACAACAACTTTTATATGATAACGTGGACATTTTAAAAACGAATAAGAATCTATGCTTGTACTTGGCATAGAATATTCTTGTTTATTATCTTCGGGATGTTACCAGTTACAGTACATAACTCATAAAAATGACCAAAATGCATAAACGCCATTTAGAGCAAAAAAAAAACATCTACAGAAAACAGATTGAAATGCCCTACCCCCTATGTAACATCATACAAACACAAAAATTGAGGTGTAATAGTTTCAATTTGAACGGTATGGAGACGGACAACCTCTCGCTGTGAAAAGACAATCTTCCCAGCAGGAATCCTCTCTCACAATGCTCTCAGAAAATGAGTTCACTTAATAAAGCTTGCTTTTATGATCCACATTATAAATGGTAATGACTTTTTTTTTTGGGGGGGGGGTGGAAAGTTGTTGATGTGCCACATCTTACAGAATATCTTTACATAAATTCCCATTAGAGGTTATGCAGCAACATATATCAACCCTACATTTTTTTCATTCACAGGATGTTGACAGACGGATAGACAGCCAGCCAGGCAAAACAGACAATGGCTTTGGCTTAGTTCATTCCACGGCCCATAAGACAACACACTTGAATAATACGCTCAGTTACCGTGCCTACAGTATCAGCTGTTCTATAAAGGCTCAAACCGAAACTATTCTGACTGGGATTAATGCACTCATACTGAAATAACAATACTGTACTGCTGAACGGCCTCTCTGAAAAAGCATTGTGTGCTTTCCTAGAACGGGCAGAAATAAATGTTCCACTTTCCACTAATTTGTGACACTGCAATTTAAAACGTTGAATAATATAATAATGGATTATGCCTGCACCTGCAAATGCTCATAAATAATATGATATAATGAAACAATTCCATCCGGAAACATTGACAGGTGAAGTGAGAGAACAGCTTTGATGTCTGTCTTCCTGCATAGGGTGTACAGAGATCCTCTGTGAACTGTTCATGCTATTATATGACCCACACACTGAAAAACATGCTTTGCTACCTCTGACACTTTACATATTAGAAGCTGCCCTGGCAATGTTGGGGAATGAAGAGAGAGAGAGAGAGAGAGAGGAGTCTGACAGATTGGTGTGTCGGGTGATTTCATTGGTGGGGATTACGAACCCTGCGGCCTATCCATTGATCAGCTGGCAGAGGTGAGAGATCAGCTCGCGTCCTTCTGTGACAAAGTCACTGTAGGAATTCCGACAAGACTCGTGCATCACGCAGTTTTGCTGTAAGAATGTGAATCACGTTTAAAATGTTCCCCCATTTTTTGGGAAAAGGGCACCGGGGGAATGCATGGATCTAAGAATTCCACTCTCCCACCCGTATCTGCATGTGACAGTTGACACATGAAAATCACCATAATTTTCTGTATTCTTTGTACAGTCGGTTAACATATGGCAGTTGCTGACACGCTCCATTAGATAATGGTCTAAATAGTTTGATTCTATATCCTGCACAGAAGGGATATAATTGCCCTGCACCCCCCCCCCCCCCAAGCTTATAAATTCACCTGACCTCATAAGTTCCCCAAAATATCTTCTCAGTAAACAACCGGAACAATATCTCATCAAAACTGGGAGGGAACTAATGCTCCACCTCGCGTGCTTATTGCTCAGAATGGCATCTACTCAGAATCAATGGGCAATCAGAGCCGTTTCAGCGCGGATATGTTGTCCTTATTTATTTCACTTGAAAGACTCCCCGGCTCGAGTTGCCAGCGTAATTGTGCACGTCTCTGCGCACTGTCAGCGACGCGCAGCTGCGTTCGCGTCTCAGCGCTTAGACATTCATAAAGTTTTCATTTTTCTCAAGCCTTTTCAACAGGAAGTGTTTATGACATCATGTGAGGTTGTACAGACTTTTATTTTATATGAGGAACATCTGGAGGCGTTTTTTCTTCTTTTTTTTCCTGAGACCTGCCAGTGGTGTACCATGAACTATAACGACTTCCTGGGGCCTGAAATAATGAAGTACTGGCACAGGGAGAATAAACCGTTCACACTTTCCTCCTCTGGGAAAACAGGATTATTCTGGGTTTTGAAACACCTCAAGTTTGTTCGTTCCTCCCCCGGTGAAAATTTGGGTGCTAAAAATGCACACGCACTGGTACATTTTTAAGTAAAATGAAAAACATCATAAGGTTGTCTTACGGCATTGGCCTCCCTGCGATCAAACCACAGCGTGAAGAATTGCAGTCGAAAGCGGCGTAAAGTGCCGCTTGACACTTGCTGCATGCGCGCCGTCTTCTGACGAAACGTCATCTGGAATCCGCGGCGTTTAGACGGCATCTCAGCGCGGCGCGTGAGCGCAGAGCTGAACTCGCGGTGCGCCCTTTGTTCCGCTCTATTTGACGCTCCTCGTCTTGACGCGAGTAAATCCTGCCAATTGGAGCCTAGCGAGCGCTGTCATCTTCCTCTCACAGGTGTGACAGCTTCTGCTCTGTGATCATTTAGTGTCCTGCATACATTTTATGCAAACTGGGAGGGGGAGATGAGTGTATTAATTTAACGACATGATGTCCCCTGTACACGTGCGGTACAAAAAGTTAATTGCAATTGCATGTACCACAGAAATGTACCACAGAAAACTGTTATCCCAAACTGGTGGCATTTCCCAGATACAGCCACAAACCATTAAAAGGGAACTATTTTTGACCTTAAAATTAATATTAAAAGGAAAGGTTTCAAAATTAAAACACCACATTTGGGAAGTATGTACAAAAATGTGTATGCATTGTTCACTGTGATATGGTAAGTATCATAACATTTTTACAATAGCACTGCTTTGATGGAAACAAAAGGTAGCTTAAACGTGAAATATTCATTTCTAAGTGTCCACACTGTAACAGTAGTGCTGGGAAGAGGCTTCGCAGAAAGAATGTCAAACAAAATCACTGATGACTGCATAATATTTTACAATTAATATTATAGTTTACACAAACAGCAAGTTCAGTATGTCCAATATGTGGCACATTTACCCCATAAACATTCTTAAATGTTTATGAATGGTAAATTGCTTACCACTGTGGTGTATATGGGTGAAGGACATCAGTGATTGGCCTTTAATATCAATCTTGATCTCAAGGAACTCTTAAAATCATAGTGTTCTTGTTGGTCTTGTTTATTCACATTAAATATAAACATGGTATTGCATTATACAAAATTGGCTGTTTTAGTATGGGTTGTGTATTGCATTATACAAAATATGCTGTTTTAGTATGGGTAGTGTGTTGTATTATACAAAATATGCTGTTTTAGTATGGGTAGTGTGTTGTATTATACAAAATATGCTGTTTTAGTATGGGTTGTGTATTGCATTATACAAAATATGCTGTTTTACAATGGGTTGTATGGGTGACACCATAAGTGCACTTATCAGTTTGCTTTGTTTTTGCATCCGTTGACTAGGATTTAATTCTATCAATGCCATCCCAATTGCAGATTCCTATAAAATTATAAAATTATTTGGTTAGCTAAAAAGCAATATATGAGCAAACAGCAAAAGCAGGTTTACTTAACTGTACTTCATGCGATCTTTAATTAAAGTCATAAATATTAATTGCCATATTAGCCTTTGGAGAATTCTTTGTATAAATCAAGATTTTTTTTGGCACAAAATCACTAACATCACTAATAAATGTTGATTAAACTAAAACTGTGAAGCAGACCTTCCTATGCAATTAAAAAAAGGTGAGAGAACACGTTTCTCACTCAGGTTTTCCTCACAAACTGGAATCTACACGTCATTCGCAGTTGGCCTGAAACTCTCAGGTCATTTGCAAAGCTCAGAAAGGAAGCAGAGTATTTGATTATTCATAAGAGCACGCTCTCGATATCTCTAATATTGTACGAATGCAGCACGTCAATGCAGCAACAATACCCTTCCGGACATGTTTTTCTATCGACATTTAAAAAAAAAAATCCATGCTTAAATCCAAGTGTTTACCCTGGCCCCGAGTATAATCTTAGGTCATAATTTTACAGTTTATTTTTGCTTTGCCCTACCTTCAAAAGCTCAGGGCTTACCAACAGTTTTCAGGATGAACGCGCAACCCCCTCAAACTCCCCCACCCCCTCCACCCCAACCCAAGCTTTCCACCCCGACCTACCCTCACCCCAAAACCAATATCGCCCTGTAACCAGTGTCTATGCTGGCAGTAATAATGATAAGAGGAACCAATATGGCATGGTCTGTGTTGTTCATCTCTCATAAATGTCTATGAATCATACTCCATGTTTTTAGCACCAAAATGACCTGTGGTGGGAAAAATAAGTATTTGTCGTAAACCTTGCATTCCAACGCTGTCCAGGTGCACAAGTTTCTATCCCTCTTATGAGAGATGCACCATGCATGTTTTCACCCTTTCAAGAGTTTCACTCATGGTGGTATAAATAAAAGCTTTATTATGCAATGTGTGGATGTTCCCCAGTTATTTTTATGTATGATGTGAACATTAGTTGTATATTAACTACGATAAAACAAAAACAATATTAGCACAGTCCAGTCATTTACTCAATGACCAAGGTTAAAAAAAATTTAAAAAAAACCTCAATTTTATTTTAAAATATCCTGAATGTAGCTCTGATTGTTTTCCAAGAAAAACAAGAATGCCAAATTAATGTAAGTTCATGCATTAGTAGACCTCCTTTTTTATAATTAATTGCCTGACTGCATCTAATGTGCTATAGCTCTTCTGGCCTTTGGGGATTTTTCAGTAAACAGTTTTTAAAGGAGAGGAAGCCTTTAGGACTTTAAGCCTTAAAAAGAGCCGATGTTTACTTTGAAAAATCCTAAATTGTTTGTTGTAATGAAGTCATGAGAACTATGCACACTAGACCAATACCATTTTACAAAATGAAAATGACTGTTTACATAAGTACACATCGGTAGGAACTGCCACTTCAGTCACCATTCATTAAAAATAAATCAGTCGCTCATACGTGACCCTGAATAAACTGGACGCTCGTGAACGTGATTTTTTGCTTACGCCCAAATTTCAGGCTGTTCGTAATTGACTCCAACTGTCATTTGAAAGTACTTGATTCAATGACATGTCTGTTCTCACACTTCTTACTTTCACTGGCCCCGAATACATTTCCATTTCAAAAGAACCCAGCACCTTCTGATACCGGTGCTGCAAGGTGTGTCATATTTTTGTGTGCTATGATTAATTTCTATAATGTAATTCTGAAGTGAAAAAAAGTTTGCTTGCCATGGCAATTTTCATTGAATGAGGGTGTTATGAACACTGTACAGTTTTCTTTTCACATCATTGGGGGTGTGGACCCTACTGTATTGAAAGGGTTAAATTGTTGGATAAAAATGAATTGAACTCATGGACTTTCGCTCCCCTCAAAGGGATCAGCCATCCAAAATGAGGGTTCAATTCCACATACCTAGTCTTACTACTAAAGATGCTTACATTTTAAAATCAAACTTCCTTCCGCCATACCCCCTTTTTTTCCAGAACTCCCATAGTTCTCCTGTCAGGTTGCTTTGGTAACCATGGCAGAACTCCCATAGTTCTCCTGTCAGGTTGCTTTGGTAACCATGGCAGAACTCCCATAGTTCTCCTGTTAGGTTGCTTTGGTAACCGTGGCAGAACTCCCATAGTTCTCCAGTCAGGTTGCTTTGGTAACCATGGCAGAACTCCCAGAGTTCTCCTGTCAGGGTTGCTTTGGTAACCATGGCAGAACTCCCATAGTTCTCCTGTCAGGTTGCTTTGGTAACCATGGAAGAACTCCCATAGTTCTCCTGTTAGGTTGCTTTGGTAACTGTGGCAGAATTCCCATAGTTTCCCTGTTAGGTTGCTTTGGCAGCTGTTAACATTTGTAAAAGCGTTTGCTTTTACGTGAGTGTTTCCAATTAAAGAGCCGTGGCAGGGACTAAAAAAGGAGTGGGGATTAGGTCAAGCATTACATTAGCCCTGGCACTGGCTGCAGTGGTGACTAACATACACTTCTGTGCACTAATGCAGTTCTTTTTTTTCTTTTTTTTTTTGGATTAAAGTAAACAGGCCCAAGCTCTTCCTGAAAACATTCACCCTAATTAGGCCCAGTGCTGTGTGTTGCTTTAAGCCATAGCTACTGTATTTACGTTCATATACCTGGTTTCTCCAACCACAACGGGGGATAAAGAAATATGTTAAGTAGGTCACAGCACTGAATTACCTACGTACTGTAATTTGTACAGGTTCTGTTTCAATTGTGTATCACTCAAATGGTCTTTGACTGCTATAAAAGCAACAGCAAAAAAAGCATTATTTTCTTTCAATAGCCCTTTTTCTTCAAGGACATAGAATCCTATGCCTTTTTCATTATGTCACAACAATGTTCAGCGACTTGAATGCGCTTTCTTCAAATACCCACAATTCTCTGCCTCTCACTGCTGAGAGACTGTGTTCCCAGTGTTTCAAGGGGTTCGATCAACATTTTCTCTTCAGGATAATACTCAGGTGCCTCGAGTTTGACAATATGATCACTGTTCCATGTTTTTTATTCCAATGTTGGCTTTCAGTATGACGGTTATTAACTGTGTTACTGCCCCCAATCTTCCAGCCCTGTTTGTTCTTGTGATACACGCTCACTTTATACTCTGCCTTCATATGCATATACTTCACCTACAATATCTAATTCTTTCCCTAAGCTATAATACAAATATTTTTTTGCTCGTAAGATATTTGACTTCCAACACAAATATGTGCTCAGAAGTAGTGTGAAGTGTGGGATATGGAAAAAAATATACAAGCAATCCAACACATATAAAAATTTTATATACAACCAAAACTGCTTTGGCAAACAGCTCTTGCCATCTAAATACTATACTAATAATAACAATATGTCGTTCCATTAATCACTTTTTGGTTCTAATCAGAAGGAGCTTATGCAAAGGAAAGCACATTTCATGCAGCAGTCCAGAGCTGTCCGCTTTACCAGGTTTCACACAATTTTTAAACCCTGACCCACAGCACAGCACACATTCACCACACACATCTGAGGAGCTCCAGCAGCTGAATCGGACTGAAGATGTAATTGAAACAAATGGCAGCCTTCTCGTCACGAGGGCCCCAAGGTCAGTTAGCATCAGCTTAACTAAACGTGAATGTTAAACGTTTCTCTCAATGGCCCAGTGGCTCCCCCAGTCCATCAGCGAGAGCACAGGCCCCAGTTCAGATGAGCTGTGGCATTGGGCTCCATCGCTCTCCTCTGATTCAATTGTTTGGGATTTTGCCATGGTAGCTAGAGGCCAGCCAATTAATACAACTGACTGGCTAATCAACGTTTGCATTAGAGTAGTACTTCTTGTCTTCTTCTTGTATCCCATTCTCTTTACAGATTACGCTGCGAGCCGGGATCATAAAGCATCGCGAAAGCCTTTGGCCTGTACCTGCAAAATGACTAAAATTAGTGTGAGGTAGTAATAATGTTAGATCAGGCTAGCTAATCATTGGTGAAACATCACGCACTGGTTTCAAGGCATTCTTTAAATGCTAATGGAGAAATCTAGAATTATGAATTCAAAGAGATGCTCTGTTCTTGAAATCCCTCTCAGCATTAGTAAATATAATCTCCATAATAAATATAACACAACTTGCCATTAGCAGCACCTTTGCATATTGAAATTGTTGTATTTTCAAACATATGTCAGCAAATATTGTATAGCTGTCTGATTGCCAGTTATCTGTCTCAGCTACAGAGGCTATTAGCATGCTGATCACCCAGGAAACAGCACCCGTGACATAATGCCACCAACCATGTTTGATTTCCAAAGCTGAGGCATTGTCATTGCAAAGAAAATCATCATATGCATTTCCCCCTCCAACATCATAAGTGCAGTCTCTGAAATGAGCAAGTCTACCAACAGCATGTGAAAAGAAATTAAGCCCTTCCAAGAACCAAGGGACAACTGCACAGCTGTCTATCAATGCACCTGCGATTGTATCTCGCATAAAGGAAGAAAAAAAGAATCATTTGGACCAAGTGATAATATACGTATGATATATAGGTTTTCTAATTCTTCGACAAATTTCAAGCTATTGGACTGTAGGCCTATTACAAAAGTCAAGCGGATAGATCACCCATATGCGTTTGTTCACTGTCTCATAGAAACCAGCATGTAGACTACTAGCCCAGACACCAAACGCTCTGGGAAATGCCCTTGTCTTGGAACGGTTAAGAGCAACATTTTCAGATGGGACTGGAGTACAAAAAAAAAAAAAATCACAAAAGGAAATTGAAAATATCCGTTATTGTTGTCGTTGGAAACGGCGCGGCGGTGCCCTTGGTTTGTGTCGCGCATTAGCGCGAAAGTGCTGTTCTCAAGGAGAACGCCCGCTGGCTCGCGGCTTTCATTTTACACCGAGACCCAAACAAGAGAGGGAGCTACAAGTGCTGAGGAGATACCAACCTCTCCGCTATGATGTATGGCTTTGTGATTATTTCCCGAGCTTCTTTCTGTTCCGGCTCTAATGGCGAAGGGGAACCACATTAGGCGAAGAGTCGCAGCTGGTGAGAAACGACAATGGCTTTACCTTTGATCTATTGTCTTGTCCGTTCGATGTGTCGGGATCAATTAGTCTTTTCTCTGAGTGAGCCGAGCTGGATGAAACCCCAAGGGAACACAAACACAGTGCGAAGTGGCTGCAAGACATTTTGAAGCTTGAGCATCAGCGGGTGAACACTGAAGGTACGGTGTCCACAGTGGGACATTTGCTAGTGTTCCCTTGCCTAATTGACTCACCTTGTCACTCGCACACTTTCCCTTTGGATATGCCTTTCTCCCTGCATCTAAGGAGATTGGGTTAATTGGAGACTCTAAATTTCCCCTCGGTACGAGTGTGTGAGTGAATGGTGTGTGTGTGCTGTGTGATGGATTGGCGAACTGCCCAGGGTGTGTTCCTGCTTCTCACCCAATGCATGCTGGGATAGGCCCCAGCCTTTGACCAGGAATAAGTGAGCACAGATAATGGATGGATTATCTCATTCAACAGGCATTATTGAGAATCATCACCAGATTTCCCCTTGCTTTCACAATGAGCAAAACAGGGCAAAACTATAAGTCCTTAGCTAAAAACATCTGCCATTCCAGATATTCAAGGACCTCAGCTAGCCGCGGCATTGTATTCATTCAACATGACATGTCTGACAGAAAATTGGCTGATGAGCTATTTTGTGCATTGAAAAAGTACATGTGTATCAATATGTAAACTGAAGAAAAAGAACCAGCAACATAATAAAATGAAACACTTACTCCTTCCATGAGATTTGTTTTTTCTGTTACATATGTTGAAAGTAAGTGGATGAGTCAGCCCTCTTCCCATCGGACACCTCTCTGTGGATATCTACGGTCATCCTCCTAAATTTGAGGTTGACTCCATCTTCCAGACACCTGGCAGGGTTCATCTTGCGAATTAAATAATCATTCATTTCCCTTCCAGCAGCCCCAGGGCTGTTTTCAGAAGTGCTGCAAGATGTATGAAAAATCATATTTGATGTCAAGCTTAAGGAGAGGCCTGCAGCATTTGTAGCCCCTGTGGGCACACTTACACTTTACCTTGGGCAGCCTGTCTGACTCAGATTGGGGGGAGTGGGGGGGGGGGGGCTTACCGACCCCCCCCTGATGTGATGCATGGCACCCATTTCACAACATCATCAAATGCCAAGTATAGGAATGATCAACAGCACCAGAGACAAGTCATTTGATTGTCATGACAGATGTTAAGGTTGTAACACTTAGTGATAAAAGTATGACAGCTTTATGGCAATTGACATAAACTGACATAATATGTTGTGCCATCTTGTGACAGCTGCGATGTCATGCGTGTGACAGTGGCACGACGGGTTCGAGTAAAGCGTTACGATTAGGTGCTACGTATGGACGGCAGCGTCTGCTAAATGTCCTTAATGTACCGTAATATAACTGCCGCACATCACATGCGTCTCTCAGGTAAAAAAAAAAAAAAAGGAACCCAAAAACAAACGTGTGTGGGAGTGGCCCCTCGCTCGACGTTAAACGGCTCCCGCAGAGCCGCTCGGAGCCCGAGCACGCGCCGCGGGTTTCCATGACCACCCGCGGCGCGCTAGCCGAGCGGCGCGCTGATCTCATTTCCTGGCGGAATGTGATTTCCCCGGGAGAAGCGAAACGCGCGAGCCGCATTAATTCTCCGGAGGTTGTGATGAACGATCGCGGCAAATGGCGGACGTCCCGCGCGTCGAAAAATATTTCGCAGAAAAATGGACCTCGTTATTATTTATTACCCTTTGATTTGATAATGGTTTCGCTCATTAATGTGTCACAAGCGGCATAACATAAATATGCAGCTCAGCTCTTCCGTCTAACAAAGTGAGAACCGTATCGACTTGGCAATTTAATATCAGCTGGAGCCGCATTCCATTCATTTGTTGCTTAATCATTGCTATTCAGAATACTGCATATCTCTTCATGAAGTACATATAAATTTGAATATAGTCTTGTGGCACGGATTTCTCCTGTAATAAGAGATTGATGTAAAGATATACATTTACCTCTAGTTCTAGTGGTGGTTTTCTGGTCATGTTAAATACGCAGTCCGCAAGACACTTTGTCTAAAAGTTTATGTTAAATGCCTTAATTGTAAATTGTAAGATTAAATAAGAAAGTTCTTAATACTCGCCATGAAAATCCTTTAAATAATTTGTGGACAATTTCAGGAGGAAAGTATCATAAGCATAATTTGTACTGAGTTGATAATACTGGATCAGGAAAAGCATGTTTGTTTCTCTCCTAACATGACACTCCTAATGCAGTACAAGAGGAGCAGGAGGATGAAGAAGAAGATGATGAAGAAGAAAGCTTTATAAAAGTGCATATTTTGTGTTCTGTGGCCTTAGTAATGACGTAAATAACATTTGAAAACATTAAAATGTATTATATGTTCAAGGAAGAAGGAGAAAAATACCAATGCAAATAAAACATTTTGTATTAAACTGCAATTCTAATTAAAAATAGTTAATCTGATGTGCACTACATTATATTGTGCTTAAGATATGAATCTAACTTCATTTTATTAAGCTAAATGAAACGCTATCTTCCCCTTAAGCATGAACACAATGCGTTTAATTATCTTTCGCATTAGATGAAGTTCCTTTCACAATGACATCACCATTGGAGCTTATCCTAGGCCTGCACCTGGGACGCACAAAAACGCACTTCTGCTCTGAGGGGTCTGCAGCATGTCTGGACCACGCAGAGAATTCCTGATCCAGCCATTTCAATCCCAGGGGTTTCCACACGGACAACATCTGCAGGAACAAGGATTGGCGTAAATATAGAACATCGTGTGCATTATTAGGTCAAGATTTTTTTTCTTCTCAGTGAGATCAACATCCGTGAAGAGCACCAATATATATATTGCTTTAGTGTCTAATCGGTATGGAAATAACTCACTTCCAGATAGTTCCGTACGCCGTGTTTGTACAGACAAAATGCTTTGGCTCTCCAACAGCTAATTTTGTTTTTAAAAATGGATGTTGTGCAACAGCATCCACTGGATTACACAAATGCATAACCTGGAGATGACTGCATGTCATTTAGGTCATGGGTACTATGGCCTGTGGGCACTATATTAGAAATCTGGCGCCCAGGCAGGTATCAGTGTCATTCCATGCTGAAAACCATGACTGAGGAGCTCAGTCACAAAGGATCAGCGAGCCGGCCCTCTGCCGAGTCTCATCAATGACTGCTCTTCCTCCATCATTCATATATGGAATGTACCTCACAAAGCCTCTTCCTTGGTGTAAAGTTCAAAATTAAATCTGGGAGGAACTATTTGGGCCAACTAGCCCCTTCCCATTACAAATCAGTGAAAGCACTGAATGCAATCACTGACCCCTCTTCCTGGCGTGTTACAATTTTCCTCCTCCCCCATCCCCCATTTCCTTCCTATATAGGTTCCTCTCCGAGGAGGTGGTTTTACAGCAGTAAAAGCATGCACTCTTACTGTTCCCCATTTAATCCAAATGTCCAGCATGACCCATACAGCTCCTTAGTTGTGTATTATCGCACCCACTTTTTACAGTGAATGTGTGTGATAAATAAAAAATGTGTTCTCGCTTAGTATGGTCTGCACCTTGTGAGTTCATAAGTAAATCTGAGGTGATTCTGTTAACATTCTTAGTCCTGCCTCTTCTATGCATCTTGCCTGAGGATAGCATAAACTATAAATGCTAATATATTAAAGTTCATAAAGTTCGATTCAAGTAGGGGCCAAATTCCACAGGTCAGGTTCAGTGTTTTACTGAACCAGCACAACGGGAACTTTTCTTTTCAGAACAAGCAATCGTATTCTTCTTTTTCTGCTTTTATCTTTTTCCAGAGCCACCAGACTCATTTCAGTAAACAAGTTGCCTGCACTTGTTGAAGAAGGTTGAATCACTATCACAGAAAGTAGCAATAAACTGAAACCACAATATAATCTTTTGAGCAATTTGGAAAATTAATGGATTCTGTTTTACGGGAAGTCTTGGATTGTCCGCCACAACAGTATGTAATGATAAGCAACTGCCTACTACACAGAAAATGACTAATGTCAATGATATGGGCACCATCAAAGCAAGAGGCACCCACCTCAACAATCTCTAAGACCCATTCATTTACAAGGAATGCATCCGCAGTAATGCTATACTGATATTCATGCGACTTTCTTGACATTTCCTGGTAATAACAGCTTAAACATTACACAGCAATAGTTGTTTATGTCTAAAAATTCACAGGTAGGAGCACCGACCATGTAATTACAGAACATTTGTATTTTGAAGTGTGTCCCAAGCACACACTTCAAGAGCACTTCAACATGAAAGTTGCTCAGCTTGGTTTTAACATTTTTTTCACCCCTTTTTACATCTTACCAAGCACTTATAAACTTGTAAACATTTATTTCTAAGCTGAGCCAGTGTGGATGAGAGAGACTGGAGCACTGCACTGTCATAGCCATTTTCTGTTGATCATGTCCTTCTGCTGTAACCCTCAATGAGAACACACATCTTTGCTCACATCATTAAAGTATATCCTATGTTGTGCGTGGCAGTGTTGCATAATGTTTAGGGAAGTGGGTTTCTTATGCAAAAAGGTGTGGGCTAAATTCCCACCTGGGATACTGCTTTTGTACCTTTGAGTTATGGGTCAGGGTTATATATCCGGCTGTATTACTGGAATGTATGTACAAATGCACTGTGTCTGTTCTTCTGTGTAAGAGAATCTGCTCAATGCTAAAATGCGCATTTTTTTAAATTGCACCACTGTGATAATTTATCAGCCCAGCACTGTCAATTTTGTAAAACACTTTCTTTTCCCACTGACAGCTTATTATATCAAATCCTAATAGAAAGCACAACATAAATATTCACCAAATGTATTTTCTTCTATCAAAAAACATGCTAGCTGTAGAAATAAAAGGCCCTTGTTTGCAAGAACACAGACAAGAAATACAAACAAGGCCAAATTTTTCATCTAGGTGAACAGTAAAGAAAAACACTGGGCATAAACGCAGATTAAATCATTTGAACAAACACAAAAATGTTTTACTAGGAATTGTTGGCACTCCTGTATGCATTATCTTGCATAGGTGAGAGAGGAGGCCACCACTGTCATCCACGAGTGAACAAATGCGGATATAACAAGCAGACAATCTCTTATTTTCTGTTTTAGAATTAATGTATTACCTCCCCAAATTTTGGAATAGCCAGCTGGGCGTCTTGAGGCACCGATGTGCTATCTTCGCTCGCAGGAAGTGCTCTGTGGATGAGTCGCGTGCATTTCCTGCGACGGACTCGACCGCAGGCCACTGACTACTTCACACCCTGCGAGCCATGCAAACCACAGGACCCCCTCATTTCTGAGCGAGCGCATCATTCGCCCCCCTGAACATTCCCGAAACATCACCACGCGGTTACCGGGGGTGCCTCTCCCAAGGGATTCCGTAATGTTCGTTTTTTATTCTTACCACAGCTGAGCCGACACACTTCGGACCGCAAATCATTCAGCGAAAGGCCTTCCTGTCTTCATCGATCCCAGAAGACTCGCGTTTATCCGTGAAGCCACGGGATGATCATCCCAAACAGGAGAACGAGACACAAGTTGCGAAGCTCAATGTTTCACGGCCCAAAATGGCTTCCTATTTCAAATAAACAAATTGAGATATATATTACATAATGGGAGCAAAATTCGATTTATAATCAGCCCGGAGGGCAGTGCGTTGATTGCTTCAGACTGAGATTCATACCTGAGTTGACCTCTTGACTCCGCCAGCTGATGGAAGTGATCCTCCCATATCACGGCAATGAATCTCTCCTAAATACGTGCGCCGCTTCGGAAACACAATATGCGGCGAACAGGATGGAGGGAAATACAGAAGCACCGTAGGCAAAGTGAGAGATTTAATCCGCGGTTATGAAATTCGCAATCTTGCGGACGGAGGGCCAGATGGATTCGTGGGCCACCGATGAGCGACTTTCTGGCGCTCTCTCGAAGTGAAACTGTCATACGGGCTGTGGCTCAGGGTGGGGGGAAAAACACACACACCTTTCTCATCCAGAAGGACGAGTATAGAACCTCCGGCCCGATTCCAGCTTCAGTTCAGAACAGAAAGAAATGTTCAGACACGAAATGTTCTTTAGGGACACCTGTATTCAGTCTGAACAACATAATTAACAGGCTTGCCGAAGAAGACACAAGTGTAGCGATAGCATAGCGACGCAACTAAAATTACATGAAAATTAGATATTGTATTTAAATACCCTTTAAGTACATACATTATAAGTCTTCTTGATTTATTTCAGAAAGAATTATAAATGATTGTGATAGGGAGATAGACAGTATTTTTCAAAAACCTGTTCCTTCCAATTTTATCTTTGTGTAGAATTATATTGATGATTCTATGACAGCTTTCAAAATGTACTGTAGTTCACAGCTTGTTTACAGGAGAGTTTGTGAAGTTGGCATGCCACACAGAAATACGCATGCTTTATAGAAATATTTTTTGGGCTTTTTATGGGTCGATGGAAACGAAAAGAGAGCACATTTCCTTCCATGATTTCCCGTTGTCCTAAAATTGCTCATAAAACAAGAACCCACACATTCATGGCATTTGCATTATACCAACTTAATTGTCTTCACCTCCTCTTGACCACAGCGCATAGGCACACTCAACCCTTCCTTAGCCCCGTCTCTGAGTAAACTTCTCCATGTTCCACACCGTTGAGTAGCTACAAAGACGGAACATTCGAACCCAGTGGTAATTGAACTGGGCTCACGCAGCTTTAGTGTCCAGAGTTCAGGAGGACAGTTAGAACAAACAAGGCAGAAAGAGCCTGTGATCCCACACGTAAAAAAAATCTGGATGCGTCCCGTTGCCAAACCATGTCAAGGTCTGACCAGAACATCCAGCGCCAAACCCGCGTCCCGTCAGAATGAAAACATCCCCTTCCAAACCCAGGTTGCGCTGGATCCGAAATTTATGACCAACCCCTCAGCAATCCGCAACCACCGAATAAGTCTCATTATTTAGCCTGGGGCCTAGGAAAACGCGTTCCGCAGATGGCATTTCCTCGACGACCAGACGTTTCGCTGTTTATTTAGCAAAAAGGCATCTCTGTGTTTGCAGGGATTAATAACTCCTAAGTTTGAAAGTGACAGCTCCGGTACGTAAGTCTGTCAGTCTATGCGATGTTAGCCTTGAGAGAAAGAGAGAGAGACAGAATGAAAAAAGACAGACGTCAGAGGGGTTTCAGGGGATACAGGAAAATGACAGGAAATTTGATCTCAGGAATGAGGAGGCTCAAGGTCGAAGGTTATTACTCCATGTCATTCAGCCTTCACGACAACACAAGAACCTAAAATGGGGGGGGGGGGCAAACTATGTAGAAAAAGGGCTGTAATTCCTACACGGATCACTCGTTATAGAGGTAAATACTCTCAAATTAAAGCCGACAGTCTTTAACCTGATATTCATCGTTTCATTTAAAATCCAATGTGCTGGACTAGAGCCAAAACAACAAAAATTGTCACTGTCCAAATACTTACAGACTGCAGTGTATATTACATATACACATACAGTATATACAGTCTGTAGTTTTCCTATTACCATTGAGCTAAGCAGCTCAGAAATAGTGCATATAATTACTTGGGATATTGAAATGTGTTTCAAATGTATTAGCCTGACAATCTCAATCAACTTTATACCAGAGTGAGGAAATGTGTTTTAAGGTCTTGGTGACATGTTATTCGACTTTCAAGATTATATTATTGTGAATCCTCTCACAATGCTACCAGGGCTTATCAGCGGGCTTGAAATGGGCACAGAGCAGAACACAAACTGGGTCCAATTAAAGCCATTAATTGTTTTAAGCATCTGAAACTTTGAAGTAGGATGTAATTTAGCCCAACATAATGGTCCAAATGAGCAGGCAATTAACCCTTGATAGTAAAGCCACTGGTGTCCCCGCCCAACAATGAAATCTTAAATCAGGAAATTATGTTTCTTTGGAAAACATAATAAACAAAAGACAAGAAAAACAGAAATGATTTGATTGTTGAAACATGATGCCCAGGACAGATAAAAAATGGATTGCCAAAAAAAAACCTACAAAAAACAATGGCTCTCTCACAGTTGTGTTACTGCAGTTAGGGGTATAATAATAAGAAAATAAATTCTCTCAAGTTCATTTTTTTTTAACAATACCATCCTGATTTGTGATATAAGATGGATATTTCTGTAGTATTTTGAAATTCTTACAGCAGTCGTAAATTCATAGGCAGTGTGCTGTGTCAGTTACAAAGAGTTGCGTTAGCTGTAATAACCTACGTGAAGTCACTGAAAATGACATTGAAGGCTCAGGATGGTGATAAATGTTCACATAAAGGAAATGTATGAAAACCAGAACCAGGGATGTGTCACTGTGCTACATTTATTTATATTTTAAGTACACGTTTCCATCTATCATATTCATCCATGTATGAGGAGATACCAAAAGGAACTTCCAAAACCGGCCTGAGAGAAAAAAATAAAAAAATTAAAAAAAAACATTTTTGCCTGAGTAATACTATCTATGCTAGTGGCGTAGCATCAGAGACCAAGGCTGCTGACACAAAGATGCTGTAGCAGCTGCAAGGCTCTGAATATTACAAGAGAAGGACAGCTAGGCCGTGACAGTCAACAGTCCACACAGTCAGATTTGGCGATTACATTTTAGCTTTGTTCTTCGTGCTTGCCATTTCCCTCCCATAAAAAAAGCTTTAAAGGAGACTTAAAAGGAATTTCCATGAGCAGCACTGACTGTCTTTTCTCCTCTGTTTATTAATTTAGTCAAGACGAAAGTAGTGTGCTGCAATCACTCGCTGGATTGCACTGCCTTGTTTTCCTTCCATTATAGGAGATCTTCAGTTTAGTGAAACACAGCAAGCACTAAGATATTATAGACTTTCAATGGAAAGAGGCCAAAAGATACTGAAACACTGATACAAACTTTTAAAAGGCTGACAGTGTGTAATATATATATATATATATATATATATATATATATATTTATATCTCCTTTCAAAAGTACGTTGTTTTTAATTGACTTCTGAAAAACCTCTGAAATTATAATGTGCCTGCTGTTCTGTTTTCAAATGCTCCGCCCATTTCTACCTCCCGTAATCCTGGACGTGACTTCATTTGCCGTCTCTCATTGAGTATGGAGCAGACCATTTTATTTTAGCGTTTGTTCAGACAAATGTTCCAGCCTGTAAAGTACTGAATCCAAGGCTAAATATTGTCAGAAATTACACTTCAATTTACTGCTGGTCCATTAGACCGTTAGAGGATAAAAAAAAATGTTTTTTAAAAATGCTATTCTGATGATCAGCAAAGGCCACTGAAATTACATAGGCTTTGAAAGGATGAAAAAAAAGATTGAGGCAATCTGTGTGATTGCTGTCATGTTCTTGATTTGAATACAGAAGACGCAAAGAACATCGCTGTGCCATTTGGTAATATTGCTACAGTCATGCTTATCTAACTAAAACAGACACTTAAGCATATGAAAGAAAAAATAAATGAGAGAAGAAATGGCAAGCTTTCTACTCCGATATTCCTTGTGTCGTCCAATATCCCTGCCAAACACCTGTTTATTGATCCTGCACCAAGTGCCTATCCTGCATACGGCACAAACCCCTTCCTTTCTTTTAAGAAGCTTGAACTTTTTGGGGGGACAATTAGACAACACTTACTGAGTCACTATGTTAAATTTACCATAAGATAAATCTGCGAATATACACGGTGTTTAGTAATGCGGTTCTAAGATTTTACGTAGATTTAAAAGGCCACGGAGAAGGGCGTTTTCCACAATGCGCTGTGTGTTTCTATGGTGAAAGTTTCCTCCAGCCGTTAAATATTTTGGTGACTCGATTCTTCCCCCTGAGTGACAGGGCTCTGGTGGCGGATACAGGCCCCAGTGGGTACAGGCTCCACGGCTCAGCGACCACAAGCATCATTCCACCCCCTAATGAGGGATTGTTTGCAGGCAGATGAAATTAAATTGCAGGCTTCGCTGGTTTCAACAACAGGTGTTATTTGTACAAAACTGTACGTGCGTGCATGCATGCGTCTGCTGTGTGCGTGCGTGTATGTGTGTGTGTGTGTGTGTGTGTGTGCTTACACGGGTGGGGGTGGTTGGAAGAGATCAGGGAGTTCTCTCTCCCTCATCATTTTACCACCTACTGCTCCACGCTCGTACCATGAAACATAAGTTATTCACTGATGAATGGTCAGGCTCGACATACTGTTGATATGATAAACATTTTAATCCACTGCGGGAAAAAAATATATACTGCATATATACATATATCAAAAACATTTATTTTGTGAACTCTGATGCAACTTCCTGTCACAATGTGGCCACTTCATTGCTACTTAATAATTCATCATAGGTCAGTACAGGGTTTATATGAAGTTGCATTAGTGTGTCCATGGAACTGTGTTTAGCTGTGTTCCGGGGGGGTTTCGTTTGAGTGGTGCAATAAATTCTGCATCGTTTACAGTATCCTGGCAACTTCTTCCAGCCAAACAGACGGATGTACCTTGCTGTCAATATTGAATGCAGGAGGAATTAGCATGGCGATAACTGAAAACGGAGTTTACTGGTGGCCGAGCTATGCCAGTTGAACAGATGGTCTGACTGCTGTGTTATTCTGACTTTCTAAAACATTTTGAGGGACATGTTTTTTTCAAAGTTATTTACAGAAATGCCACTAAATTCCTTCAAGTTAACGAAGCAGGCTAAATGACAAAATTAGAGTACAATAAGGTTATGACAGTGCAGAATAAACAGCAAAGTTTCCAATCTACTGGACATACATTTGATGCAAAAGTACAGAGACAGTATCACATTTTCTGGTGTTCTGGCTCTGTACCCCAGCACATTCATTAAACATTAATAAGAGGTCAAAGTGCAGACTGTCAGCTTTAATTTGAGGTTATTTACATCCATATCAGGTGATTCTTGTAGGAATTACCGCCCTTTTTATACATGCACTTAATATGTACACTTGTTGTTTTGGAAAACAACCCCCCAACCATACAAATATATGGAATATTTGCAATATAAGGGGCAAAATTACAGCAAAATTTCAGGTAAGCAGCAATGGAATATTATATTTCTCTTTCGGCAAAAACTGAACTGTAGTTCAATTCGATTAAAAAGGACACCCTGATAGCCAGGCAAAAGAAAAGAATGAACTCCAAAGCTTAATTGGAAAAACAAACTTTTTACTTAAGAAATTAATCCCTTCATTTCCAGATTTTGATCTAAACCCCTCACTAAATCATTGTGGGCCAGTTTACTTCAGATGTATTGTATAGCATTGCAAAGACACATAGCCCTAAAATAAGAAGAAAATAACAGATATAAACTGACAGAATGAATGTGATTGTAAAGGAGTTTAAAACCCGTTTTGCAACTATACTATGGGTACCACTGTTCGTATGTGCATGCCATGAGTTATCAAATGCTCAAAAACAACAGAAGGTTGATATTCCATAATTTGCAGCTCTGTTCAAGGATGAAAAAGATATGAAAGGAAAGATATTGTACAAAATAAAAGATAAACATAAAAGAAAGAAAGCATTAATGACACACCATTCACTAGGATCACACTGACCAAATGTTCTATGTTCCCCCAAGTTTTCAAATAAAGTGACAGGAGCTTTCATTGCTTCTGACAATTTGGCCAGAGGCTAATTATTACATTATCTTTGGCAAAGTGCCCTTCCTTTCACTGTTATAGTTCTAATGAAATATTTCTAATGCCACATGCAAAAGTGCTCTTCCACATTCTCTTTTTTATCATTTATTTTCCCTTGGATGTTCGTATAGTGCAATTAGCTTGCAGTTTTATATTGAATATTTGCTTTATTTAGTATGAAATTAACAACAGTGATGGATTGTGCTGGTGAGAATTCTGAATGAAGCCTGTAAACAAAAGTAGCTCTGTTCAGTAGTTGTATCACATTATATTTAGTAGTACTAAAATGTTTTAATAGCCCTCTGTGCTGCTAATGATATTTCCTTCATTTTTACACACCATTGCACTGATATTGAATCCATTCATTTCTGTAATAGGGTTGAGGTCTACAGAGTATCATAACTGAATGTAACACATTTGACAGTTTGCTTTGTGATAATGAATTTACGCTCGGGCCCACCATCAATTCAGTGTCCAACAGAAATTGCGTTTCATTCTAGGACTTTCTTTCCTCAAACTTCAGCGATAACATTATAACATTGTGCTAAATAACCATTCGTCAGCTCTGAAAATGCATTAAAGCCGATAATGAATTCGCTTTGAGATGTTATGTGTGCTTTTGTAAAATTATTTCACTGATTATAAAGTTTTGAATGGTGTGAGTAGGCAATATTATAATAGCATAATATGATAACATGACTTGGTGATATTATAATAATATTACAAGAAATACAACTTCAGCCTACTTTGCCAACTGAATGATTATTTAAACACTATTAAGATTAGAAGCTCCTAAATTACTCCACTCTAATTAGCCAATTACCATTAGCCAGCATTTATGTGTGTTTAGTTGCCAATACGCCATAATATGATTTTCTTCTTGAAAATAAGCAAGACTAACACTAATAATAGAATTCACATAAATGTAAACCTCAGCCAATTTGACAGTCAAGGAAAATCATAAATAACTGATCAAAATGTGCATTAATTCACACACAAATGAAAGCTTCAAAGATGGGTGAGATATGGAGACGTAAGCACACGGCCATTTTCTTTTTACCATATTTTACCTTCGGATGTTACAGATCGCGGTGTTGAAACACGCGGCTCTGGGCCTCTCTTGTTTTCCTCCCTCTTTCGAACGGCGCAATCAATGCGAGTCGTAGAGCCGCGGGCCAGAGAGGAGCTCGCGTTCGCGAAAGCAGCGATGCAGGCAGCAGAGGCAGAATCCAATCTGATCCAGTCAATCAGGCACAGTGAGCGACGCCCTGCCCCTGACAGACAGACAGACAGGCGAGCCGCTCCGCCCTGTGCCGCGCCCCAACGTACCGCCGAAAGGCCCAGAAGCCGTCGTGCGGCACCACCGACACCGCCACGTCGCCGCCGGCGGGAAATCTGCCCGGTAACACCGCCGCTTTCAGAATTTTGTGTTTTTACGATAAACTGACACCACCCTTTTCTATCTCAGTCACAAGTTTCTTTTTTCTGTATAAAACTGGTAATACTTGGTTTGAATTTGTTAGTCTAAAAGTATTACACTGGGTTTTACACCGGGGAGAAACTAGGGATAATATAAATATTTCTATAATTTGAAATTAAAGCTTTTTGTGTTGAGTTTGCATATCCTGTCCGTGTCTGCATGGGTTTCCACCGGGCACTCCAGTTTCCTCCCACAGTCCACAGACATGCAGATAGGCTAACTGGAGACTCTAAATTGCCCATACAGATTGTAGGTATGAGTGTGTGAGTGAATGGTGTGTGTGCCCTGCGATAGATTGGCGACCTGTCCAGGGGGTGTATTCCTGCTCTTGCCCAATGCATGCTGGGACAGACTCCTGCACCCCCCGCAACACAGCTCAGGGCAAGCGGGTATAGATAATGGATGGATGGACGACATGCAGTTGGCTAATTCTGGTATTAGGTTTATTTATTTATTCATTTGCATCATTTAATTGACTTCAAGATGCTGTTTAAACAGAAGTTATAATTTTAGTTCCAGCAGTACATTTGGTAAGCTGAGAAGGTTTCTCATGGTAAAACTGCCTAATGTATGTTTTGTTGGATTTGCAATGTGGAGCCAGTGCTCATAAAATACAGCTGACAAAGTTGAGTTATGAATGAAAGATTCCATTGACTTCCTGTGGCTTACCAGAATGGAGACTGTTTTCTGAAAGCTGTGTTTGTACTTCGGGTAGCATTCACTATAAACACAGGATGAGCAAGCGCTGGGTTTAGACCAATTGCATGTTTTGGATGTAGCTTGATTCTGGAAAAGTATTACTCGTTTGTTACATGAGATGGGATTGGCAGGGGAAGGTAAGTCACTCCGTTAAATTACAGAGAGGTAATAGAAGAGATCTCAGTGACCACAAACGCTCAGGTCATTCAGAGATTTAACTTCTGCACCCTGTGGCCTCATGAAGTAGGAGACCAGATTTTTATGTTAATACTTGACATTTACATTTAAGCAGCATGGTACTTTTACGTGTCACATATCATTGCAAAGACGATTCTCTAAATACAACCAGATGCAAAAAAACACATGCCACAGTGTTTCAACATCCTTATCCACATGTAATGATGATCTATGAATTTGCTGATAAAACTATAATAAATGAGGTCACATAATTTTCTGTTACCATGTTATTGCCAATGTATGTGTGCACAGTTACACAGAATCTGCACTTTATATGCACTACCGGAGTCTGACTGTCTGAGGCAGCTGTAGAATCTCCTGGCTTAATACCACCACGTGGACAGTAACCACAGATCGTCTTTGCAGTTCCTTTGCTAAAAACATACAGTATGGTCGAAACGGGTATATGATCTTTGCTCCTCTAATACCTCAGAGCACTTAACAAACAATCACTTTCCTCTGTACATATCGATTCTGCCATGTCGAAGTTGTAAAGGTTAATGTAGCACGTATTGATTTGAATAAAGGGTTTTAACTTTGCTTTGCAGGGACTCGGTGTTCAATAAAGTGCCGCGGGGCCTGTTTACACCTTTGATCTAATCCACTGTCCGCTCTCTGCTTTAGCGGCTATGAGCTCGCCGCCTAGCATGCTAATATCAACGGTTCACAGTTCTGGATACGGAAAGGGGAAGCCCTGCTTAATTATATAGTGCATTTCATTATGCTAAATTAATTCAGCGGACAGTTTTATCCAGAGGGAGGCACACTATATGAGAACATAATTGCATTTACCCATGTCATATGAGCAACCATGCCACAAATAGTAAACATCGTTCTCAGACCAACCAAGTGTATGCGCAACCTGGGTACAGTGCTGATGCAAGCTAACTGTGCTACCCAAGAACCAAAATAGTAATTGCAAATACATGCACATAACATTTATATAACAGTTTCTTCGAGTTCACCCTAGTTACCTGTCTGCCTCAGTACCCGTTCTCTCCTCTGTGCCTGTCTGTCTCCTGTTGTTGAATTACTTCCAAACCGCATCTGGGCTGCATCCAAACACTCCAGTTTAATTTTACAACTATTCTGATTTTATTTTCCTTCTACTCTCTGTAAAGGCATTGAAAATAAAAGGTATATAATCTTAGTTGTAGAAGTGGGATTCCTTGAATAAAAAGTAGTGGTTGTGCAAAAGCTATGCTATGCTATGTGTGAGTTTCAATAAATAGCCAGCGAGCGCTTGGAAAGAACTAGCACACACAATAAAGGCTACTTTAAACAGGCCACAGGTTGCGTTGCACATTTGTTTATTCATGTTCCTAAAATCTCAGAGTAGAATTATGCTGAAAAATTGCGTGGCCTTGCAGAGGGAAGTGCGTTAAATAACGCTAAACCCATAACAGGAAGATTTACCAATCCAACGACAGCCACTTGGAAGCGAGTGTGTAAACACTGCTGTGGTGAATGGAGATCAGATATCATAGAACTCACCATGAAACAACTCTTTAAGCCATTACTAAGTAAACACAGCTGGTACTAAAACCCACTTTTTAAACCTTACTAAGCATTTCTTTCCTGATCAAACCAAGCCAGGAAATATTTGTTTATGTATTTTTTACATTTTTATTTATTTTTGCCGGCAACTGCACACATTGAACATTGGGCCAATGGATTTATAGAGTTTCCCTTTTCCTATTTATTCAAAGTTATAATAGGCAGAGATGGAAACCAGTTTTTTTTTTTAACTGACTTTCAAAAATACCTATTATTCAGCTCTTCCCCCAGAACACACACACACACACACACCACACACGCACCCACACGTGTACACACACACACACACACACACATATTTGACATCACAGTCACCAGACGGTAACTATTTAACTAAAGCACCATTTTTGCAAACAGAAAGAAATGCAAAGCAACACTGTTTGACATCTCTACTGTACGTTTGACAGATAAAAGACTGGCAGAGAAAGGATGTTGTGTCAGTCTGTCAATCTAGAGGAAAAACAGGTGTACTCGCACTTTTCAGGAAAGTAGTTTTATTTTTTTTAAAAACCTCTGACTGCCTGAGATATAACTGCATTCAATTAAAACAAACAAACAACATAGATATTCAATCTAAAACAAAGGTGTTCATGCATACTACACACAAGGAACAGATCAAAGCATTGAGTACTTCATGCATGTAGAGTTACAGTAATCAAATTGGCAAGTTGGAATGATCAACCCTATCGAATGGATGCCTTAGATGCAGCATATGTGCGCTTCCATATGGCTGCAGTGGTAGGGGGCGCACTAAAATCAGTTACTGAAACTCCACGTTCTATCGTTTGTCTAACTGGCTAATGGGTTCTCCCCAAAATTTGGTGACTTTGAAAAGATGAACAGTCACTAACACCACACGAGCACTCCTTCCAAAGATCCATCGCACTGGGTTGAATAACTGAATGGAGCTATTTGCTGACACTCAAAAATTGCAGGTAATGCTGTTTTTAAATGTATATATATATATATATACGACTAGGATTAATCCATGTCCTTGGAAAGAGGACCGTAATGCTGCACATCTTAAAACCTGCAACATGCACAAACTTTTAGTAGGAACAATGTGACTGTCAGCGCTAACAAAAAGGCATCCCTGTTCCGTTCTCTCTGACAGAATCTGGTAATTTAATGTGTCAGCAGACACTACAGTCTTCCCATAGCACCTCAGACAGTAATTATCTATCATTTGTTGGACAAAAATAAAATGCTCCTTAAATTTTCTAGCAGGCGCTACATATCTCAACACTAGGGCAAAAGTACCCAAAAAAACTTTCTCCCAGGGTAGACATGGTACTGATGATTTGCCGTGTGTAAAACAGAATCAACAGTGACCAAATTAATGAATTATTCTTATTGTGCTCTTACTGAAGAATGGAATTCTTATGGAACTGAATGTGGGAGCTTCGGTCTTGCATTCAGCAAACAGGAGGAGCATCGAAGTGACCAAGTTTACGTGCGGAAGTGTATTCATTTCAGTTACTGAAATGCGAGCCAAGAAAGTGAGTCAGGCAGACGGTACCATCTGCCTCGATCAAAATTAATTGCATAAAGTTTAATTCAATTCTGAATTCACAGAAAGACGTATGGAGGACCGAATCTTCTTACCTTTCCTACAAGAAAAGCCTCTTTCCTGCCTCTTCTTCTTCTTATTTTTTGTTTTTATTTGCTTGTTGAGTGGTGGAGGCCTGCAATGGGAACACGGGTAAGACGTGCCCCCCAGGACCAGAACCAGTTTGGGACCAGCAGACGAAACATCCCATCGTCAGGATGAAGTGATGAGATGTCGAGCGCTCGCTTGCTGAGAAAAGAGGGATGAGGAACACTAATCTATGGGACTCCCCTAAACTCCTGTGACACACACACACGCATACACACACACGCACGCACACACTCACGCACACACACACACACACACACACACACACACACACACACACACACACACGCACGCACGCACGCACGCACGCACACACTCACGCACACACACACACACACACACACACACACACACACACACAGGTGTTTCCACTAACATTTCTCTGTCTGGAAGGAGACAAGGCAGTAATTGCCCATCATTTAAAAAGATAAGAATGGACATGCTTAATGTTGTCTAGGTGCAAGGTGTGTTTTGCTTCAATGTTAATTTCAATTTGCATTAAGGCTAGTTACTGCTCTTAATTTAGTGGGGAAAAAAGGGGACCTTTCACAGAAATGTTTTACTGATAATTCTCAATAAATGGCTTTCAACCTGTGTGGTGCTCACCTGGATTCTTTCATTTATCATACATCTACACTGTTGTTATAGTGACCAACACCCAAAAACATATTTTTTCTTCTAACATTCCTTCAGAGAAGTCCAGTTCCGCAGAAGGACCGTGTTCCATGGATACGGCTGGGTTCCTCCTGAACTGAGGATTCAGGATATGACACGACGTGTTGACATCACTCTGAGGGTAAAGGGAGCTCAGATGATTCTCTTCCCCATCCTGGCCCTGCCTATATGTGAAGCCTGCAGCCGGTATCTTCTCATAAACACACAGGGAAGGGCCCGCTGTGTGTGTGTGTGCATGTGTGTTTGTGTGTATGTGTGTGTGAGTGCGAGTGTGTGTAAGAGAGAGAGAAAGTGAGAAAGAGAGAAAGAGATAGAGCATGAGAGAAATGAGAGGGGGAGAGGAAGCAAGAAAGGAATAGTTGGAAAGAGTGAGAGTGAGATGGAGAGAGGGCTGGATAAACAGCAAAAGAGATAAGGAGAGGCGAGATAAACAGAGAAAATGACAGAAAATAAATGAGAGAGAGACTGCAGAAAGAGAGAGGAAGAGAGAGGGAGAGAGAGAGACTGCATAGAGAGAGAGAGAGAGAGAGAGACTGCAGAGGGAATACGAGGCTTTGAGATAAGGCTCAAGTCTTGATTCTGCGGCTCAGGGCTGGGAGAGTAACCTCACTGCACAGCTTCATTCGCTGAGGACTATAAAGAAACACCATTTGTCGTTAGCAGTTGAACCTGTAATGTGCTTTACGGACCTATAGCTGCTGAGCGGAGTGGCCGTGTGAGATTTTTCTCAGCACTAATGGGTTTGTGGGGTGGGGTGCTGGGGGTGTGATGCTATCCTTAAAGAATCTGCCTTCGAGAGCCATCCTCAATTTGAATGCGTTTATCTTTTTCATATTTAAGTCAGGCTAAAGCACAGATGATGACAGATTATTTTAATCGGAACTCTCCTTCATTTTAGGAATTTCAATATCACGCCACAAAGCTCCACACAGAGTACCTTGCAGGTAATTACTGACTTATTTCAAAATTACTTCAATGACTTCAGTGTCAGTCAGTCAGTCTTCTCTACAGTTCTTTTTTGTGGCATTTTGTTGTATTTCATGTCTTTAGATTAGATTTAATAAAAAATAAAAAACATGGTTCTTGCTACTGCGATGGACCAATATTATGTGTACTCCATAAATGGCAAGCACGTACAACAGTACAATATTGTTACTGGGATACGGGCCCAAACAAGTGAAGAGCCAAGAATGAATTTGATGACTGTGGCTTGGGGTGTGTGAATGCAAGCAAGTTAAAAGTTCAGCTCAGAACAAGGCCTTTACGCAGGGAGCAGTTTGCGAAACCATTTCTCTGGTTCACATCCCAGATCCCAGACCGTGGAATGATCCGGAATTCCTGCTTTCACAAAAATAAATGGACTCTGAAGGTCGAGTTCAGTATTTCTCCTCTGCAGTTTGAAACGGTTTTAATCACAAGCCACCGATATCCTTGACCAGAGGAGTTATTTTCAAAAAAAAACCAAACCGTTTACTACAGACCTTTCCAAACAGGGCACGCCAGTTCAGCGGTCAAGGACCACCATGTCATCACATGACAACCATTACAAATATCCTGAGGGCCAAAAGTGAACGTTTTATGTCATGAATGCCTTCCACGAGTAAACATGGCCGTGGACATTTTACATTGGGTCAGGCATGAAAATGCATTTTCCGCGCACCGCATGACTGCCTTTCGATATGCACAGTCCGTGCGTCCGATTTCAGGAAATATGAAGGTTCCTCCGTTGCATTAACTTTCCTATTCTCTCTTGATACCTTATGTTAAAAGGGACACCCCATTTTTTTTGTGATCCGCCAATTGACACGCACCAGTGCGCTCCCCAGATTTCAAAAACATTTCCGATTTCACGGTCGTTCGCCCGTCCTGCTCGCGCTCGCACTTGGATGAGCGCGCCCCTCTCCCTCGGCTGACACAACCGTCCCAGCATGCAGTGCAGTCCGGGCGCTCCGCTGTTAGAACCTACCCGGACGCTCTTTCAGATCCGCTGGTTATTTTCACAGTCCATTTGATAATGTATTGATGAAAATAGCAAAAATGTTGCGGCAGAAAAATTGTATACCACTCACTGGAATAGTAGCCTATATAAATTTACCGGAATTCATACTTCTGACTGGGAATGGTAACACTTTTTCATTTTGTGGTTTAATGCTAGCAGTGGTTATTGTCAGCACTCTTGGTCCTATTTTCCTGGATGCAGGCTGCTCTCAATTAGTGCTCTTGCATCCAGGAATAATTTCCAACCATAACACACACTGCCATGTCAGTGCTATACCTACGCAGAAAAAAAAATCATGAACATTCATCCATCTATGGGGACAACCTCCTGATATCTTTGACAGCAGATAATCACGGAAAGCACACATGTATACGAGGCTGTAATGATTAGCATATTAATTAGTGCACTTAATCAACAAACAATTTGTGGAAGTTAATTAGGTCTTTTTTTAAACCTTAAATGCATAATTTGTTGATGAAAGAGTAATACTGGCAATACAAAAATATGAGTAAATCTATCAGTTTTTTTCTCTCAGTATGGTTCCTCATAATTGGTTAAAAAAATTATAGATTACAATCGTCTTTTAAAATGGATAATTATGAAATTGACTTGTGTATAACCACTTAATTACAATCCAAATAACTCCTACAATGTTTTTTAAAGCGTCACTATATTTGCGTCTATTCCTTTCACGCAACATAATCCATTAGACCACAGTGTACACAAAGTGACATATTTTTACCAGGCCTCTAACCTTTTTATTCAAATTCTCAAAGCAATCTAAGGGGACAACATTTACAACGCGTTTCTTGTTTGGACCTAATAATATGCATTACTCACCGAAACGTGTGCGTTCTGAATTTCTAACGCGTCTCTTCAGCGGGGCACTGAAGCGCAGCGGTACGCTGCGTTGTCTGTCGTGTATAAATGCCACGGCAACGTTCGGGACGGCCCGTGTTTGTTTCGGTTGCACTCACTGTCGCGGGAGAGTAACGTAGCGGTCCTCAACAGGTCAATTAACGCGACTCCTATGTGTTTTCTGATGGCTTTCAGCAGCAGTGGGCTTCGCCCGGCCATTTTCTCTCTCGTGCACCGTCCGAGCGGATTGCTTCTCGTTCTGTTTTCACACTTCGGTTGGGCTGTTTATTTTTTTTTGTCATGGTTCTTCTCACCGAGTTCCGCACAAAATGCCCCGTTCCCCCCGGCAACAAGCGCGGGCAGTTAAGAGAAACAACACCGCATTGGCTCGGGGCTGTCATTGGAAGCGCTTTGCACTCTCCTTAATTTTCTGTGTGCTCTGTAATCCCCGAACTAGCAAAGCACCTTTTCTCTACTCTACACCCCAGCTCTTAATAAAGGGTAATGAGGAACAGTTTATTGCTTGTGAATTTCAGCTTTATTTGTGGAATGCATGCTAGTGCAGTTGGCTATAGGGAAGCTAGTTTGAAAACCACTGAAACTCTGAAACTGTAGCAGATGAAACCATTATGCAACTATTACCTAGGACGTGTTTTGTAGTTACAGGTGTTTTTTTTATTAATAATGTGAGCTAATTATAGTGCTAGCGAGCTAACTTCTAATTATACATAATTCAGCTTATCTCAGTACCAATTAAAACATACATAATTAGCCTTTATTTCTTCAACTGCACACAACTCATTTTTAAAAATGTGTTTAATGATAGTGATTTAGCCAAAAATTAGGTGTCCAAAAATGTGTGATAATGCACAAAGTTCCTGCACAGAATTCGGGGGCATTACCTTTCTAGTTCAGTTCTCTAAATTCTAACCCCCTGTACATTTCATTCAGCAGCCCTGAAAACTCACCCCATTAAAACACTTGAATGATAAAACAACATTGATTTTCATACTTTTCAACATTTCACTTCATATCTCTCATGGTCTTTTCTGTATACCACTGAGGACAGTCACCTCCTTCTCTGGAGGCACATTAGAACTTTGAACCTATTACTCTCTGTAAAGTAATGCAGCAAAAGAACACCAAACATCCTTCTTTGCGGCGGATCGTTTACTTCTCATCCTACTATTATATAAAAATATCCCGCACAGTTAGCTGTATGAGAAAATGCCAAGCTGTAATACGCCTGCAGTGTATGTAAATGCATGAGAAAAAAAAAACAGTCACCATGAAACAGACATAAACCTAAGCTAGTTGCACTACTAGTTCGCATAAAATCCATGTATAATTGGTCACAATGCAATAGGTGTTCATGAGTGCAAGGCCTCCATGACCGGTGTTGTAGGTTCCTTCGTCCAGGCACGCGCTCGTAGCAAAGTTACCTGGCAGCCACACAATCTGTTTCAAAGGGTTCCGAGCCTCTCCAGGGAGCTCCCGGGCTTGTCAATCAGTCATCTTCAGTCTGTGACAGGGGACCAGAAAGCAAGGCCCACGATCCCTGGCAGTAGCGCGCGAAGCTGCGGGAGTGCTGTGGAAAGAAACTCAGCCAATGAAATCTTTATATTTATTCGGTAGAAAAAGGCAATTTCCTTCCGTCTATTCTGGAGTTCCGTTTCGAAAATGCAGTGATCCGTCCGCCATAACTTACTACAGCTATAGGCCTATGTGGCGTGACAAACTTTATTAGAACATTAACAGTTTTCATGTACTACTTTCTAACGTGGCACTGAAAAAGTGCAGTTCGCACGGGGAGATAACATAGCTTGCATATTTATTACTATTTGTAAATAATAATTGGTTATTAGGCCTGTACCTTTATATGTACATTTTTAGTGTGCACATAAAAAAGCTTCTAGGTCCATACACAGCACACCATGAATTTCGCTAGTTTGGAAACTTATTTGAATTTACATGGGCACTGGATTTTAAGATCACCTGTAGCCTACATTGCCGTTCAGTTTAGGCTGACTCATGCAATTATACAGAATTATATAGGGAATTATACCCAATTGAAACAAACTGTAGTCCACCGCAGGTAATCAGAGTATTTAATATGTAATGTGTGTAGCCTATTAATGTAAAAGTTGGATGGACTAGTGAAAAATGTGTAGAAAGTTTGGTGGGGGATGGCAATAACAAGCTCACAAGACGACAGAATAAAAGCCAACCAAGAGAATTTTAATTTTACATTTGCAGGGTTAGTCGACATTATGTTTAAAAAGGAAGCCCAAATAAATTATTAGAAAAGAGATTTCAATTCAATAATATAAATCTGATCCAATCCATTCAATACAGTAACCGTAGTAACTGCTTACAATTCACATATTAATGAATTCATTTAGAGGAAGGGAACACCCACGTATAATGCTGAACCGTGCAAGTTTGAAAGAAAACATCTCATAATATTATGAAAGGGAACCTTTGACCTCTAACCTTACAAGTAGCAACCGGACATTCAAAACGAAGCAGGGGTGGGTGAAAATCTAGGCATCTTAGACAAAAAAGAAAGAAATCCTGGAATATTTTAGTAATACAAAACATATTTTTGTGCCAATCAAACATTTTAAAAAAGATAATGAAACAAATATAGATGTATATATATTTTTTCCCTGACTAACGTGAAAGCAGTGGGGTGATCCATCTTAACAGGATATGCAGTATGCCACCAAACCTCAGGAAATCACAGTATAAACATTTTGCCTGAACAGCCCCCTCCCCCTCCCCCACCCCCCACCCCGTACCCCCTTCAATCTTCTGACATGTAGTGCATTCACCGTCTTAATGTTTGTGTTTATGTTTATTTCATTTTATTTATTCTTTTTTTGGAGTGTCTCTTATTTCCCTCTGGCGCTCCTGGGCTCGCAGGCGTTCTTGGCGGACGCCCGGCTGGTAGGCTCGGCCACATAGTCCTTCTGGAAGCGGGAGTTTGGGGTCCTCTGCCGCTTCTTCTCGCCCTCAATCATGGGGGCGTGGAAGGCGTCCTGGAACCTCATGCTGGAGGCCGTGGACTGGAGGGGGGAGGGGGGGGCGAAAGGGAAGGGACCAGTGTGTGAGCAGCCCAAAATTGCCCAAAATTCAGCACTTCCTTTTACCCTCTCAGACTGCGTGTTTCAATGGCAATGACTCATTCCCCTGCCTTAGAGAAGGACCTCAAAGGAAGTACTGATTGCTGAGTTACTGATTCATGACTGAATACTGAAATCATATATTCCAGTCATATCTGAATCTGTGACTGTATATATAAATACACACATACGCACACGCACATTGATGGGCAAAGTGGAATATCATAGAGCCGTCCTGATATTAGAGCTAATGAGCCAATTAGCTCAAATACTATGTTGAGCTCTACGAATGCCCACATTGTCTGTCAGAGCTATTTTTTGTTGTTTGCAGCCTCGTATAAAAAAAAGGAAAAGAAAATTAGTGTACAGTGATACTTATCATACACTCTTACGGTGGAAACTTAGCCCTATAACCCAAGAGCTACTGTTGAACAAGCAATTTAATAATAATCATGCCCTTAAAACTGCTCTCCTGAGATTACTTCCAGTTATTAAAATGATTGGATAACACTTTAGAATAGTATGGAGTAGTAACTCACGCTTACAAAGACATTAACAACTGCATTATACAGATTTAAAATTACACTGTTTATTTTTAATCCAACAAGGATACAATTTGGGAAATATGAGAACAAAGAAGAGGCCACGATTCACAAATTTAGATATTTGTGAATTTATTATGAATCAAATGTTATGTTTTGTCCCCTAACTTCCAGGGCTAACACCTCTCATATTTTTAATGTACTGTAAACTGAGAATGTTTTATGAAAATCAGACTTGAGTAAAAAGACTCAAACAGGCAGCGTCCTTTCATTTCCATTGTACTGCATTTTACCCGACTCAGCTGTTCGTTTACCTGGTTTGACTCATTTCCTCGAACTTAGAATACAATGCGAATAAAAAGCTGCATTTACGCCAACTTATGTCCCTGAACTTGATGCAGCTAATTAATAAGCGCGTAATTTACATGGGTTAGTAATTGACCGGGTCCACGAAACCACATGCCTCGAGGTTAAGAGACTCGCAGACTCGTTAATATATTTATGAACAGCCCTTTTAATTATTCACATCGTAAAGGTAAGTTGCGTTTTAAAAAATAAGGCGGAGTTATTTGTCTATTTCGCCGGTGTTGTTCTAACATTTGTACAGCCGGTTCGACTGAAACCCTCCAGGTCTGAAATTAGTGCTGAACAATAAATTCATTCACATTTTAAACTGCTGGGCTGTTAAAACAAACAGCCAGAAAAACACATAAAACTTTTCATTGCGCAAATGTAAAGTGCCACTTAACCATCTGTACACGCATAGATTTTTTTTTTTTTTTTTTTGGTCTTGTGTATAGTCCTCCAGTGTTTTCTTTCCTCAGCACTTCCCATCTCTGCTGAGCGAGGTGTGTGTTAAGAAAATAAAAAATAAATTAAGTGGATTTAAGAAAAAAAAAAAGAGATATTGAGTCTCATTACGTACAGAGACGTGGAATGTATCGGAAACTTGACTGGGCGTTCCCAGGCCGAATTCCGTGCTGTGGAAATCAACGCTCCGGGTTTGAAGAGCTCCTGTACCAGCTAATTTAATTGAACGTTTCACCGGCCTCACCTTTTTTTATGCACAAACTGCTCGAGTGTGCCCCTACCGCAGGCTTAAGAGAGGCGGCGGCGTAGCACGGCGCTCAGGTACTGCTTCAGTAAATATCCCGCTGTACAAACAGGATTGGGCGCTAAGGACTGTAAGCCGCGTAAGTCGCCGCGGATAAGTCGGCCGCCAAAGTCCTGCGAATGTCAAATGTAAATTTCGAGCGGGGTTTTCTCTATGGTTGACGGAGGCGACCACCTCGGCACGGTACACTGCCTTCCGCGCTAGCGGCTAATTAGCATTGCCACGACGTCGTCCACTGACATCAGGGGGCTGAGACTCGTTTTACACTTCAGGTGAACACAAGACCAAGCGGGCTCAACGGAACCCTAATCAGCAGCACAATTAACTGAACATATAACACGAGAAACGGTAATTACATGGATTGCCTGGAAACCACAGTGTCTTACACTATTTGTGTTGTTTTGCTTTATGAACTGTATTTTCTGTATATTTGTGTTAAGGACCCCCTTGGAAACGAGGTGGTTCATCTCAAGGGGTTTATCCTTCTAATAAATAACATGTAAAGGGAGAGTGACTGGCCAGTCAAATGGGGGAGAAAAAATCCTGCCGAATATATTTCCTAAAAAAGAAAGCACTGTAGGTAGATGCCACCGTTACTGACACAGTCCCCTGACAGAAAGGGACTGTGGGTAGGGCAGGAACTGTGTTGATATACGAGCAGGACTACAAACGGGTGTCATTACTGCACCCAACGGAAAACACGGGCCAGCAATGATGGGTCTGAGGGCGAACGGGAGGTCACTCGTTATCCACAGGCTCCCCGTTTATTTTGGTCAGTCGCAGAGCCAATGAAATGTCTCAACAGTGCAAAAACAAAAACCAGACCGTCACTCCATCGGGAAACATGACCAAATGCTTACCGTGACTGTAGCCTGTAGACAGAGCAAGCATTGTACCACATCCCTGGCTAGAAACTGCACGTAGCCAAGTTAGCTATGCACATTTCAATAGACGTTTTGGTAATAGTGTTCCCATTTGTGTGTCTGTGACCTTCCGTCTGTGATTTCATGAGAAATTTTTGAATTTTGAATTTCTTTCGAAGAAAAGAATAAATAAAAATTAGTTGAAAATTACTTACTGTTTTTACTAGATACTTACAAGACGTCCTTTCACTTTCTTGGGCAGCTCTTCCTCCAGAGTGTACACATCCTCCCTCTTTGCCAAGAGTTGGGAACCATCTTCAAATTCCACCTTAAAGAAAGGTAAAAAAACAAAAGGAATAATATAGCAGTGTGCAGTGAACTGAATGTTGTGTCAAGGATGAGAAAAGCCACCTGTGTGTGCGAGTGTTTTTTTTTCAATCAGTGCTGATATCATGAATATTTCTTGACCTTAATACCATACCAGTAAATAATAGTTCTCGCAGACAAAGCGAAAATTGATTATCTTTCCATAGTGCGAGATCTTTCACAGCAGTAAAAAGTTGCAGAACTCTTTACCGCATAAAAAAAAAAAGTTCAAAGAGGCAGGTATGCTTAGCGCTCTCATTCAATCAGACACAGACAGACCATGGAGTCAATATCTTGATGAAAAATCATCTTCGCTGAGTGCGGCATCTGACAGCCCCCGCGCTGCCTGTTGCCACGGTGAGAAGGAGCGACTTCATTGTGAAACAGAGCCAGATTAACCTGGAAGGGTTTGATTGGTTTTTGATCGAATCGCGTTCATCCTTAACGTGGCTCAGCGGCTTTGGCCCAATCCCGTGGACAGGCCCTGTAAAAGGCAACCGGTTAGCGCTGTCTCACGATCTTGGAAAAATAAAAATAAAAAAGAAATGAAACCGGAATCTGCCTTCAAACCGAACTCTGCGTTTTAACGCAAATACTTCCACAGGCACCTGAATATTCTGCGACTGGTGCACAGTTCAGGAAACCGATGCACGTACTTGGAAAAAAATGACATCAGGAAAACTCTACGCGGCATCATAAGCAGAATGGAGCACGTTCATCTGTCCATTGAAACACATAAAGGAAGTAATGGAGTATGGGGTACCAGGAGCCTGTCTCTTGAAAGCTGGCTGGCTGTGGCTCAATGTGTATTCCTTCTCAGCACGCACATCTATACAGTATGTATTCAGTGAGCTCCACAATGTTTGGAACAAAGACATTTTTTTTTTCATGATCTGGCTCTGTACACCACAATTTTAGATTTGTAATCAAATAATTCATATGTGGTTATAATGCATATTCTCAGCTTTTATTAAAGGGAATTTGTATGTAGAAACCATTCTTATACAGCACTTCTTATACACATAGCCTTCCCATATATATATATATATATATATGCCAGATTCTATTTTAAATCTTCCATTATCTTCAGAGAAAAATTGAGTGAAATGAGGACTTCAGAAAACGGAGGAACCGAGTCGGAGAATATAACACTTTTTATATGGAGATCTCACACTGAGATATAAAACCTCCTGCAACTGAGACCTAGAATACATACACACTATACACACACACACACACACACACACACACACACACACACAAGCACAAACTCAAGACATCTGCTAAATGAAAAACACGCTGAACACACTGTGCTGTTTATTCCTGCTCATCATCGTGCCGTTCACACACACACACACACACACACGCGCGCGCGCGCTCGCTTCACGCTCTCCCACAGCGCTTCGCCTGTCACGAAAAGGCCTTTCGGAACTCGCCGTTTCTCCCGCCGCGACACGGCCGACCGTTAAAACTCATAAAGCAGCGGTTCTGCGTCAGACGCAGCCTCTCCCGTCCGCTCTGTCCCACAGCGGGTTTCATTTCCCTTCCTTTAAGGGGGCTTGGGGGGGGGGGGGCATCCCAACAGTACACAAATGTCATCTTCTGCAGTTTTGTGAACCAATACACACTCCATAGCACATCTTCGGAACCAGGCTGCAGTGCAAAACTAGCTGTTAACAGCAGCTACCGACTGAGTAATACAGCAGTTTGCAGTTGTTTTCATTTATATTTATTAACTGTGGTAAATCATATAAATAATATGATCTTAGCACATTCTACGCATGCTGTTCAATAACTTATGTCATGATACGTTTTCAAGGTAATCTAGGAATCACCAGCACAGCATAGTGGTGTCTCATCTACTTCTATATCAATGGCCCCAGCAGGGCTACCCTCATGTGTGCACACCTCTCCCAGCTTCAATGACATTTTTCAGTTTTGTTTGTGTGATGTCAGGACAGAGCGGGGTGGGGGGGGTTGGGGGTGGAGCTCAGAACATTTTGAATCCACTTTGCCTTTCGACTTGTCAACACTGCTCTCAACCTCCACTCCAATCAGGAGGCATATAAACGGCCTCCTTCTGTTGGACAAAACATTCCATAGACGGATGGTCACACGACTCCTCCAGCCAATAAGGTTCCTGCCATTCTGTACAGTGCTCTTTTGCACTTGAAATATACAGATGATACAAAGGGTGATCATAATGACTTGTAAAATGAAACTCTGTGTCCAAGGTCATTTCCAGTGGCCTTTAATAGCGAAATACTTCCACAAAACAGGTGATGAACCTGCACTTTAGAGTACATTTCAGTTTAATCCCTGGTGAAAAAGAGAAACGCTGGGTGGTGTTCCTGAGCCACCATTACCCGAACGCACGCGTGCGGAGCGGGGCGGAGCGGTGATTCTGTGTGGCGGCGGAGCAGAGCGGGGTCGCGGAAGGACAAAGATTGTTCCGGCTCATCGTGAGCACCGCCGCATAAACAGACGCACTTAAAAAAGGCTCACGACAGAGCGCTCCCGTTCTGAAGGAGCTTCAAAAGAACCCGTCCGAAATCTGTGCCCACAGGAGGGGGGGGGACGCCAGTGCTCGGGGCCCGGTAATCACAGTTCATTAACCTGGCACACTGCCAGCATGGATGGCCACTTGAGTCAGCTAGCGGCTAGTCCGAATATAGCCGCTCTTCGCTCTTCATTCAGAACACGCTGTACCTCGAGCGCGCTCGCACTGATAAGTGGGCACTTCGCCACACTTATCGATGGAAACTAGGGAGGAAAATCAAGGCCCACGCAGAGCTCTGTCGGTCACATTTATATGCTAACATTGGCAGGATGTGAATTACATAAATAGGCAATCCTTACACGTACCCAACTCACACGCATTTCAGGTACCCGTGAGAAGCAACATCGGCATGTTTGCGAAAGGGTGTGAAGACAGCGGTGGCCGCTGGTAAAAGCAGTCTTGTTCATAAAATGCTTCAGTTTGTTTTAGAGGTGAGTCCGGTTGGCGGTGTTTGACAAACGCCGTGGCAACCAGAACCACGGTTTGAAGCTGCTATTGAGTTGAGTTGAAGAGCCTTCGGGAGTTGCTGACTGGGATTTTTTTTTCTTTCCTTTTTTTTTGCCGCTTATCGCCTTCTGCTTTGAAGGTCTTGACATTTTCTCTCCCCAATTCTGTCTTTTTTAAACAAGGTTCCTGTTGTACCTCAAGTGTGTGAGGATGAATGTAAGGAGGATGGAGTACAAGGTCCACAGAAAAAAAAAAACATGAACCTGAACCTGAACCTCCTAAAGAAGCACACATGCTCATTTGTACAGTATAATAAGCCTGTGTCAGGATATGAATGAGTCTATTAATAAAGTTTTTATTCTTGAAACATAACTGAAGTTCAAACTTCTGCAATGCCACCTATTTTAATGGATGGATGACATAGACAATACACAAATTAACATTCACCTCTATAAATAATTTCCACCTTTGCCCATTTGTCGATATTATGATTTCGGCATTCTTCCTATTTTGATCTCCAGTGATATCCCGTGACAGGAGAAATAAGATGAAGCCTCTCCAACTGACTTCTTTTTGGAGGCTGTATACATATTTCCCTTAGACTAAACAAACATTTGACATTTTCCTCAGTGGGGGTTCAGTTGGGATATTTGTATTTGATATTTTACATTGTACACAAATCGCATAAACCACGTGATTCCACCCCCCCCACATTCTGGAATATCGTTAAAGCCTGCATTCGATGACCGGATGACTCTTCGATATGCACTCGATGACTCTCACGGAAGGAGGGCGGTGTCAGTAAGCACTGGTAGGGCTCAGGGGGGCGCGAGTGCAACTTTTGGAATGCGAATGGCACCCGGCCTGGTACAAGGGGGACGCCACAGGCCCCGCTCGATTCCAAAGCAATCTCGAAATGTTTGTCTCCCGATTCTCCGAACTGAACTTCTCGCACCGGAGGAATTACACGCCCTCCCCACAAGGTTCCACTCAGGAAGCCACAGCGTCCATATTAGCTTGTTTTTCGTTGCATTTTTCTCAAGGAACTTTTGTCTGGTTCTGGTTGGACGTGGGTTCGCTTGCAGTTCAGAGCCTTCGTCCTGGAGACAAAGCGCGACGGCGAGAGCAAATCCCGAGCCAGAATGTAACCAATATGTTCTTCCCCTCAGTGGTTGGGGGAAAACATTGCACTTTGTTGAACTTCAGTTTTCTTCTTCGCTGTAATTCTTTGACGTCAGCTCGGTTACCTCCGACTATTGTGTTTGGATGTTTAATGTTGCCGTGACCTCAGTCACCAGAGTGGATGCAGAGGACAACTCAACAGAAATAAACACACATAAATATACAGTTCCAAAGCAACGGCTTCCAACCGGGCAACCAGGTCAAGGCTCGGAGTGGTTTTAAAAAGCCATTTTACGAAACAGAAAATCTTGAATGACTGAACTCAAACTGTTGCCATTCATTGTCTCCAGGTCAGTTTTTATGGATATTTCCAAGCACGAACAAGGCAGAATGAACTGTGGAATTGCTATTTTTTCAACCACGAGACCTTTCAGCGCAGTCAGTCACACTAAAACAAAAAAGAAGGAAAACAGCCAGGTCATTCATATAAATGTAATGTTTTGCTTAAAGACATAAACTACAGCGCAGTACACTAGATCACATAAATAAGATAATCATGTTATGTTTTTATATTGTTAGTAGTCAGCTGTGTCAAAGCTCAATAGCATTACAAGGAAAAAGTAATGTAAGTCTAAATGTTACAGGATCCAGAGAAGGTCCACAGAGTCTTAAAGCCACACGTGTATTGGGTGCACATTGATACAACTGCTGTGTTTGCTGCAATACCCTCTACATATGACATATACCGTATATTCAAAGTAAACAACTGTTGGATCTGTGGTTGGGTTTTTAAAATATAGGCCTTTTGGTTGTCCTGAGAGAGTAGTTCAGGATTTCCAATAATAGCCTCTGAATGAAGAAAGAAGCATTTTATTGGTTTAGAGAGAACGCCCCAGATAGGGGAACCATTCAGTTGAAGCCTTCATCAAAAATACTGTTTATTTTACTACACAGCACTGGAAATCAGAGCTTTGTTATTCCTCAGAGAAAAATACAGCTTTTCAAAATAATAAATTAATAACGCACACACACACACACACATATGTATGTATTGTATGTATTTTTTAAAACTCAGGGACTTGCATGCTACAAACAGGCATGAATTTAATGGGCCACAATGGGTAGGTGTAGAGACGAGAACACCTTTTAAAATGCTGATAGATGAATTCTAGAATAGGCTTTTAAGCAATAGCTCTCAGAATCTCACCACGTCAAGTCATTCTGCTTCAAAACACTCAACGCACAATTAAACACTATGGAGTGGAGGAAGGAGGAGGAAGAAGAACAAGAAGAAGAAGAAGAGCAGCTTTCAGGCTTGTGAATCAGAAGGAAGTGGGAGAGCAGGTCTGGACCTTCTGCCGTTCCCACATCACGGGCTGGGTTTAATAATTGAACACCGGTGTTTTAATATTTGAAACTGTATTCCGTCTCGCAGAAAAGTGCTGTTGTCTCCTGCATTTTCCCTCCCATCTTCAGTAACTCCTTGTTGACCGGGTCTCCATCAGGATCTGACACACTGTGGAGGACTGGTTCTTACCCCGGGTAAAGCCAGTCTCCGGCTGCTGGAGCGGTTTTCGCGACGCGCGCATACTGTTCCCGCAGCCTCACATACGACAGCACAACGCTCTCATTATGCAGGCGCTCTCCTGCTAAGCCCGGCTAATTAGCTAACGTGAAGGAGCGAGAGGGCATGCTCACCAGTTACGTGAGCAACTGTGAAGCGCGCCAGGCTAACGACACTCCTAGCCTAGCCCAGAGACAAGGTTGTTAAAAGCGCTAATGCGGGCTAACCGCGAGCCGTCTCTTCGCAAAAACGCAGCCCCTTCCTCCCAGTTTCTGTCTTGCGTGGCAATTAACAGCGTTACTGTTGCCCCGGCAACAGCCAGGCAATAAAGCGTCAAAGGAACTGGCCCCGCTGAAGCCCGGGAGCGTTTACATCACGGAGTATCGTGTTCGTTTAGCGGACGCCCTTACCCACAGTGACTCGCGGCGTACGTGTCTCGTGAGCGTAAAACCGCGGGCGGACTCACCTGGTACATGTAAGAGGTGTTGGACCCCAGGTACTTGGCCTCGTAGAAGAGGCCGTCGGGCCACTTGACCTGCACGACCTCCCCGACCTCGGGCGGGCCCAGGCGGACGCAGTCCCTGCTCTGCAACACAGAGGGTGAGATGTGCTTTAGTCTGATTGGCCGCAGAGAGCGAGAGGCGCTGGATTTGATTGGCTGAAACGGGCTCGGGCGGGCCCAGGCGGACGCAGTCCCTGCTCTGCAACACAGAGGGTGAGATGTGCTTTAGTCTGATTGCCGCAGAGAGCGAGAGGCGCTGGATTTGATTGGCTGAAACGGGCTCCGCCCAAGCCTGCAGAGCAGGCCTGAGGCTCAGGACCGCGAGACTCCGCCCCTGTGTCAACCCTCACATACTCTCTACGGGTAAATCAACAGCCTATCCAGGGTTTTATTCTTTCACTGTTTAGGTCTTTTTGTGAAAGTCGCAATATTGGTAAATAAGCAACACTACGCCACCACCCATAAGAAAAGACGATATATTGAAAATATATTACAAAGAACGACATACGTATTTTCAGATTATTTCAGCTTTCTGATTGCTGCGTTGTTATGCACACACGGCATTCACATTAAACAGAATCACAGCTCAGCAGCAACAAAAGTCTATTCGCTAAAAAAAAAAATCATCCCGCTCTCATTTCCCTCTGCAATGGAGCTGTGGATATTTCGATGGAAGGAGCACATTTAGTTTCAAACACGACTTTCGGTTTTACATCCAGAGTAAAATTTTAGACACCTTTTTACAATTTCTGTGTGAATTCAATGATTGTAATTGCTGCTTAATTGCGCTAATGTTTTTGTTGGCTCGGAGTGCTCACAATTAAGATGATTCGATCGTCATTAGACAACACAGACTCCTGGCAATTATGCACCATTTTGTGGCAGGGAGATATGGTCCGTTAGTTAACATGACGTGCTCCCTGTGCTGAGTTTAAATCGCGGCAGTCAAGAAGCTTTGTGTCTTAATCACCATGTTCATGGCGAGGGTGTCGATGACGGTGATGGGCCTTCGAGAGAAAAACGTGTTCCAGCACACTTCTGTCTGGAGTGGCATTTGCCTTGCATCCGACTGAGAGCACGTGTGTGTGTGTGCGTGTGTGTGTGTGTGTTTGCGTGCGTGCGTGCATGTGTGTGTGTGTGTATGTGTGTGCCACTCCAAACATGGAAAATAAGTCCACGTAGAGGAGCATACGGTTGAGACTTGTAAAATTATCCAGCCAAGTTTAAAAATGTGTTCAGATCATTACAAATGAATCACTCTTATTTCCAACAGAAATTCTTGTAAAACGGGCTGTTGTAAGGGCCATGATTAACTGAGGGAAGACTAATATTGCACTCTGCTCTTTCAACATCAGTCTTAATTAATAATGCATCTGAGTATCTAAAAAATTAACAGCTACAGCAAAATGAAATTAAATGCAACATTTAATGAAGATTTCTCTTCTCACTCATCTTTCCAACACACAGCTTAAAACACGCTGAACATTTGTTTATTTGGTTTCCTTCAATCAACTAAATGCTAAATTGGTGTGCTATGTAGCAAACAAGTTCAACTGATATGTTAGACTGGTGAGATCCAAAAAATGAAAACATGCATGCACCCATGCACACACACGCACACACATACACACACACACACACACACACACACACACACACACACACTCACACATGGGTGGGCTGTATCAATCTTCCAGTTGTTTGGTCCATGCACGCCTCCAGCTATTGTTACAATCATTTGCATCAATAACTGCAATTCAAGAGAAATGTGGAGGTGACAGCACATCCAGAACGATCAGCACGGCCTGACTAGACCTAATCCATACATAAGATGGATATCACGCAACACTTCAATTGCTTTACATAACTTGACATGTACTACTCTGTAACCCTCTTTTGTTTGATCCTCCACCGGGCATGGAATCACTTTGTTTCCAGTGACAGAACATGCGTACGTAAAGATGGAGGCTACTTTTTTTTTTTTTTGCAGTATTTTTAAATAAACGGCAAATCTCTGGGTTCAGTTATATCTATACAAAAAATAATTTAATGGTTTGGGGGGGAATTAATCCTTTGCTGTTTCTAATACATGGTGAGTGAATGGGGGGGAGAAAGACGAGATTAAACAAAGCACCTTCAGTGGTGGTTTAATGAGTGGCAGAACTGCCCGTGTTTATGATTAAAAATCAGCCGCCTCTCTGCGTCGCGGCCCTTATCTGTGCTGCTAGCGTGTCAGGCTGATAGGGCTCCTGGCCATGGCACCCGATAACAGAAAATAATTAGTTAACATTCGGCTTTCAGCAGATGAAATTTTATTTAAAAAAAAAAAAGAGAGGAAAGATTTTTTGAAAGGAAAGCTCTCGGTGCCGGTTAACAAAAAAAAAAAAAATTAAAATAAATAAATATATCTAGTAGCCTATCAAATGTATTAAAATACATACGTGTGTGCGCGCGACAGAAAATAAATTTTTCTGTACAAGCCCGGTGGTGAGATAAGTACACAAGGCAATCCCTTTTTTGCACCTTGCTGCTTCAAAAGCGAATCTCCCCGGAGCAGGAAAAAGGACGTGGACGCTGAAGTACTGCTTTACGTGAGTCCCAAGGTTAGATTAGTGATTTCATACCCCCCCCCCCCCTTTTTTTTTCTTTTCTTTACACGTTTATTTATTTTTCAGAGCTGCCATACAGTACCATGCGTGAAAAATGTTCCCGGGCGAGCAGGGAAGTCGCACCGCGAGGTTCCGGACCTCATCAGGGAAGCAGAACGGCATTCCCCGCGTGAGAGTAAATCGCTGTTCGGAGTCAGCCGCCCGCATCTGCCGTACGGAGCGGATGCTGTCACGGGCCTCCAGCAGAAGCGACCAATCAGCTGGAGAGCTGGGACCCCGTCAAGTCGCCGCGGCGCTGGGGGGGACTGATGCGCCTTACGCAGAACCTCGGTGCCGAATCCGCTCGATGACGGATCGCTAACTGTCGCCGTTCTAGCATAGCGGTCTGATGCGCGTGGGGGCTACCTCTGATAATGTAGCGTCCGGAGGAAAATAAGTATTTAAATGCGTAATGAAAGAACAGTGCGGCCTGTCGGGCTGTCAGACCGAGCACGCGGGCACCAGGGCCTGTACGGGACGACTGCCGTCGAGAGCACAAACTAAAGTAAAATAATAATTAATAAAATAATAACACCGCTGAAGGTTGTGATGTCGAGTAGCATATTATCACTCAAGAGTCCTCAAAGACACAAACCACACATAAAAACAATGATGTAAGAGCAGCTACTATGACAACATGAAGAGATAAAAAAAATACCTGTTTGTAAAACAATGAATAAAAAAAAACTTGCATAACGTATGTATAGGCCCACGTCACATATAAAATCGTCTACTCCTTTTTATGCTAAGTATTCAATTTTGTTTGAATTTAAAATGTGCATAATTGTTAACAATGTCTGTTTCCATTTGGGATTTACATCACTGAAGTTTTATTTATTTATTTATTTATTTACTTTGTTGTAATTGGTGGGATAAATGCGTATTCTTATCAGCTGGTCAGACAGATGCGTTATATGCCATCAGAGTTTGTGGATTTGTCGTACCTAAGTTTAACTGAAAAGCGCGCATCGCCTTACTCTGCTGACGCGTCTACACGCGCGCGGTCTGGCAGTGCGTTGTGTATTCTCTCCGGCTAGCTGTCACTAAAGCCGGATTGTCTGAGAATATTACTCCGCTTTTAGCTCCTGTCCCCGGCTCCCTGTCGAGTGCTCCCTGGGAAAAAAAAAAATTCAAACGTTTCCGTTGCTTACTTTAAACACCCAGAATGGATTACCTCCAAAACTACACCACGCAGCTCTTATCTCCGCGTGCACCTTCCCCGCTGTCAGTGTTTCTGGGGTCTGGGACTCGTTCCCCGCACCTCCACATTCCAGGCGGGGAACTCGGAAGGGAGAGATAGCGCGTTCCGATCCCGTGCGGAATCATCTTCCCGTTCGTGTCAGATCTTAACAGCAGTTAACCGTTTGAAAGAGCCCAGAGAATGCCCCTTTTTTTTTTTTTTTTTTGTATTTTTGTAAACGCATTTCCATCATTTGCCATTTCCCCAAATCGCAATTTATTTCACGTTTTCACAGCTTAGGCCACATTAACTGCTCTGAAATGCTGCTGAAAGGAAAGCGGAGAATTTTATCTTCAAGGTGCAGGTGTTGGGAACAATATCAACAGTAACAGATAAAAGGAAGAAGCTACATAAACTTCATGCACACTTGAGAGAATCAGAATCAGAATCACGTCCCTTTACTCGTCTACTCCAGCCTGCTGTTGCATAATAATAATAGTAATAATAATAATAATAACAACAACAACATACACCCAAAGGCCAGGATTCAATCAACATTTGTACTTAACTTCGGCTCCTACGTGAACACCTTCATTTGGCTCCAACTTCAACACTTTTGTTCTTCACACACAGTACATCTGTATGTATGTGCATGCACACTGCACACGCCACAAAAGATGCACCAGCTATCCAGACACATACTTGTCTAAGAACGCTCAGCTTCGTTTACTGCTACGGTCACAAATTTCAGCAGTCAAACCTTTGCGAACGACACTCCCAGGTTTCTAACGGCGGGGGTGGAGGTGGGGGGGGGGATAGTTGGCAGGAGGGAAGACTGCAGAGGCTCAGAAAGATCCGGAGCCTTCGGTGACATCAGACAGGACAGGTGCCAGAGGGAGTTATTTTCCTGAGGCGCGGTGCGGAGGGCGGGGGGGGGGCGGAGGTGTTCCGCAGAGATTAAAGTAATTAGGCTGTGAGGAGAGGCGCTGTCTCTCACATCATTCAGGGGGTTATGAATTGACAGGGAATCTGCCGGGGTGAGTGATGGGAGTTTTCGGCTGACCATGGGTGAAGGGCGATAAGGAGGATGATGAGGTGGGGGGGGCGGGGGGGCTAAAGTCAAATTAATGCAGATCCCCCGCGTTCTGCAGACGCTGCATTTCATTTCTTTTTTTTTATTTAAATTTTTTTTTTTGAAAGGGCCTGGCAAGGAATAAAACCGAGATAAATATTCATTTTAAAAAATCCAAAACTTTGTTTGGTGCGACCGTACGCTTTAAAAAAAGGGGGCGAAACAGGAGACTTGGGGTTGCACTGAAGTCCTCGCCAAGTCTGCCGTTAAACCACACAGAAGGACATCGGCGGTAACGGCATGGGGATCTGATCCCCCTAAAATCTACCCTGCGCCTCCCAATTCTGCTCAGAAGCCATTCTTTATTTAACGCCACAGCCCACAGACAGCGCCCTTTGATCAGTGTGTCAGACCGAATTATGTTATTTTCTGGATTGAACTTTTGCCGGTATATACAGAGGAGCGTTCTTTCTCATGGGAAAACGGTCCACGGGGTGTGACACCGTCTCAGTCAGGACACGGGATAATTGTAGCAACACCGGGGACACAAAAGCTCGCAGACTCAACGCTGATCCTTGCCGGGATGCCGGAGGGGATTAACACTAGAACATCTTACTTAACGCTCTCTCGGAGTTCTGATCCTCAGATCTAGCGCTTAATAGATCATGACACAGCCCCAAGTGCTCGAACCACAAACTATCTGAACTTAGCAGTTTTATGTTGAAATACCAGGCGCACGTTCCTAAACTGGAGTCTACAGAGTGCAGTTTACTGCAGTGAAATGTGCTGTGCAGCTGTGCTCGAGGAACGGGGAGGTTTGTGCTTTTTCTCACCGTGTCAGCAAACAGATGGCTGTTTCTGGAAAATAAGTGGATTTTTATAAAAAAAAAAAAAAAACCCCGAAAAGCACAAAGGATGAATTATAATCTAAACTGCTTGAATAAATATGAAAAATGAACTGAAAATGTGTAGTGCTACAACATATATATATATATATATATATATATATATATATATAAATAAAACACCACCCTGGAGAGTGACTGGGTGTTCCCCCCCCCTCCATTTTGACAGGCTATGGCGCACAGTGCTCACTGAAGGCCCTCACGCACACGGAGCTGTTTGTCCTCGGATACCTGCCAGACGATCCAAACAGGATCCCAATCACAGGAACAGCAAAGCAGCCGATTTCACACCTCAGACAAACAAAGATCAGATGGTGTATGGCAGCCATACAGAGAGAAATCACCCCTCCCTACCTCCCCCCCGACACGGGAGCGGAGCGGCCTCGTCTACACGCCCGGGACGCCTGAACCGGCTGACCGGGGTTTAGCTCTATCTCCCCCCATTTTCCCTGCCCCGCCGAAACGGCGCTGTTTTTGGCTGCGGGCGCACAGCAAACCCACACAGGAAAGGGAGCGGGAGGACAATGGAGCGACTGCTGAGATGAAACGTCAGTGGGGAGAAACTTCCCCCCCACCCCCCTCAAAAAAAACAAAAACAATACCCGACTCTCTCTGTCAACTCAGCATCAAATACGATGTTTATACAGTAACCAAACAATCTACCCACATCAATTACCCTGTGACACTGGATTCAACTCATGATCCTGTACGCAAGGGTATAATTCATGTAAGGCGGAGCCTCGGTTCTTTGGCCCCTCCCTCATTTCCCTTAGGCCAATCAGAGTGGTCGCCACTTTTGACAGAAGAGGGCTGACATGGAAGGGCTGGAAGTGCTTTCTGAACAATTCGCAGGCAGCCTTTTTCGAATGGGGGAAAGTTCCGGAAGAAGTACCGTGCCAGAGGGCGAGGCCGTGTGACTGCACTGGCTATACTCTGAGAGAGCTAGGGCCAGGGGTGTGACTGTACAAATGACCTTTACTCATCCTTAATCCTGCATCCTGGTGCAGGAGAACGATAACCCTGCTGTACTGCAGTGTGGGCTGGGGGGGGGGGGGGGCAAGGGGGGAGTGGGTGGGTGGGGGCGGGCAGTCAGCACTGGGAACAGAAGTCAATCACAGAAGCCTGACTGACCAATGCACCTGACTGAGAGATAGGCTTTTCATTTCAGGATTAACTATCAACTGCCAATGATTCTTACAGGCATGTCATTTAGTTTCCTGCTTTCTCTATCCCAATCTCTCGCTCTCTCACTTCCCCTCTTTTGCTCTCTCTCTCCTCTCAATATCCAGCTCTATCTCCTGCTCCCTCTCTTTCTCTCTCTCTCTCACACTCTCCTTCTCTCTTTCTCTTAATTAGAAGGTATGGGACTTAAGATCATTTTGGTCCTACAGGAGAAAGAGGCTACAGCAGATGCACAGTTCAGAGCTTTCTGCTCCTCCTGCTTCACATTCTCTCAGTGTTTTTACAGAAATTCTTTAAGAGACACGCTTTCACAGCTGCTTCTTTTGACTCGCACCTGAACCCACCATGAACACTTTCACATACATTTCCCTGAAAAAGAAGGAATTTCTCACGCAAACCCACCTTCTATAAAACGACCTTGGTCTGAAAACAACGATGTACTCTACTGCATGTACTGTACTGTAACAATGACTTGTCTTCAGTGTGTGGGCAAGAAGGATCCCAAAGAAACATAACAGATTCAAAATAGTTTAGAATAAAGAGAAGAGAAGATTACTGGAATAACAAATTGAGACAGTTTTTCAGCTGTTGTTAAAAAGAATAATTCGTTAGGACAGTAAAGCACTTTTTTTATGTGTACGTCTTACTCCTTGTCCTCTGACAGTTATTTTGAAGTCAGTGAAGTGCTAATTCCTTAAATGTTTCATTCACTTTCAATACAGGGCCCACCTGAATTTTTTCAAGAGCACAGTATATTACAAAATCACCTACACGAAGAGATGATGTTTGAAATAAAATAACCACGCTGACCTTGGCTGTATCATAATACTGCAGAGTTCGTGTTTTTTTCTTCTTCTAGTAGGAGAGATCTCAAAACAGCAAACGGCTAAAAAGGGTTGAAAAATTGGGCTCAACCTACCACGATGTCCTCTGGGAAAGTGTCGTTGCTGAAGGAGCCGTCGTCGAACATGACCTCGTAGAAGGTCTGGGACAGGACCTGTGCGACCCGCGAGCTGTAGTAGCGCAGGTTTTTGTGCTTGGCGATGACGGTCTGCCCCACCTCGATGTCCTTCTTGCAAGCTGTGCTCTTCTGGGGAGAGAGAAAAAAACAACATTACATTACAGGCATTTAGCAGGTGCTCTTATCCAGAGCGACTTACACAACATTTACATAGCATTTACATCCATTTATACAGCTGGATATATACTGAAGCAATGCAGGTTAAGTACCTAGCTGAAGGGTACAATGGCAGTGTCCTACCCGGGAATCGAACCTGTGACCTTTAGGTTACAAGACCAGTTCCTTATCCGTTACACAGCACTGCCGCCCTACATCGCGTGACATCACACGTTTTTCCCGCCTTGCATCGGCCTCACAGAACCCCGCCCTAACCAGAGGTGGAAAATGCATCTTCAGAAAGAAAAGGTCCTCCCCAGTGTTCTGTTCCAATCTCCTAGATTTGCTAATTAGCACAACTCTTCAGCCAGGAGGTAGAACGAATTGGTGAAATCTGCTAGCTGAGTTCATGGGTGGAAGAAACGCATGGCTGGACTTCTACTTTATGACCCCTGCACTTTTCTCCTCTGACCATAGCAAGCAAAGACATCATAAAAATGACATTAAGTCTACAGGAACAGACTGCTTTTGGGAAACTGCTGGAACCCATTTTGCTCTTGTTCATCTGGGTAAATTTAGCAATATATTACGCGAGCTAATTTCAGCTAACCCAGGGATGTGGAGTGGCTTCATTCTGGAATGTTCTCCTCAAAGTCGACGGCAGTTTAACTGTCAAAGCTGACATTCCGTGGGCACTGTAGGCGTGGACTTACGGCAGCTGAGCTCCGCAACTGGTGCCTGTGACAAGTGACGAACACCACGTACGGCCAATCGTCCGGCTCCATGGTGACCCCCGCGGCGTGCGCGCACGTCACGTGGAAGGACGTTGGGCACCGCCCACAGGAGCACTGGATGCACGCCCCAGAAACTTTCTTGATTCTCTTACGACAGTAGACACATTTCTGACAGAGAAAGAGAGAGAGAGAAAAAAAAATACATATCCGAATAAAATCCTGGCTCAATTAGAAACATTATTCAATACCATCTCCTGCAAATTGGATTAGATTACTACTGTAGTTGGGGGAGAGATGGGAAAAAAGGTCCAAAAAAGAGGAAATAACATAAGGGGATTTTGCTGTTCATTATCCTTTGTGTGGAAACAGCTTGATTATGACTAATCAACGTTGGCAAGTTTCAAAGTACCGCTGTTCAAATTAATTTCTTCTCTGGGGAACCAGAGTATTTACATCACTGGAACTTTAGCGTTAAAACAAATGATACTCCTCTCCATTACATTACATTCATTTCCCCAGCTAAGCCCTTACAGATGCGCTAGGTAATTGCCTGGTGCGTTTAAGTGCTAATAAATCCGGGTAAGCTATGGGTGTACTATGTGACTGCTGTGTGAGGGGGCTAAATACGGTTCACTTGCCTTGTCTGTCACTAGTTCAGCACAGTCTTTCACAGATTAGCTAGCAGCGTTTTCTAGCACATTCTGTTACACAGTCAAACATGATGCTTATCAGCAGGAACTCACAGACAGAGGGTCTGAGGGGACAGCACAGTCTAAGTCCCAAAGAGGCAAATTATCTTCTCTTTTAAAACACTTTTTATGACATTGCTAGTTTTTATTGGAGCCTCCTTAGCGCGCTGTGTAATTGTGAAACAGATTATTTACTGGTGATGGGACAGTGAGATTTCATGAACCCACAAACACATATATATATATATATGCAGCATCACAGAGTCGCAAACAGCTATAACAGCAGACACAGCAATAGCATGACTTTTATAGGCTTTGCGCTCTTTAATATCCTCTTGTTTCCTCAATGAAAGTCGATCGGTGAGGTTGCCAGATTCCTTCCACAGGACAGCAAACGCTGCTGTTTGTAGAAGCAACGCAGTCCCCTCAGTCTAAACACGCCACTTCCTGCAAGCAAATTCCTTCCTTATATGATGATGGGCTGGGGAGCATAGGCTCATGGGAAGCCCTGCTCACATTTACCTCGTCGAACCAGCGAGAGTGACGAAGCGAAGGCCTCCCTACGTCGCGCGGCGACTGAGCGGCTCGTCGGTCACCGCCGTCCTCGGCGATGACAGCACGCACGCGCCAGACGGGTAAGGGGGGAGACCGACGCGTCTGAGGCCGTTTCAAACGGGGGGGACATTTCGCTCGGGGGGGCGGCTCGACGCTCTCGCGCCAGATCCCATCATTGGGCCGCCGGACGCTCTCGGGGAGCGAAACTAATCTCGGGCTCTTTCCAGAGTGGCACTCCACTCAATATCGCCGCCACAAACCCTGATATCATCACAAGAGGGCCCCGCTTTAAAGCCAAGACGCCAGGTAGCAGGAAATCACACTCGAGTCGCTCAGCTTACTGAAAAGTGCCAGTCTGACGCTGGCATTTTGGGCGAAAACACACCATATTTTTGTTACAAAAAAATTTAATAACAAATAAAAAATATGGCACATTCTATTCTTCAGGAAGCTGTAACAGAAAATTGGGAGATACACATGGCTCATAAGACTGTTATAAGTTTGAACCACATATTCAATTTTTTCAGTACAGGGATAAAGCAGCTTTGAAATCAATACATAACAGCACAACAAACCGTGGCTAGTTTTTATCATATTTACCACCTGCTACCAGTTTACAGGTAATACCATTAAGGCAGTGGTATTCATGCCAGTTAGGCACAGTGATTTTATTTTTCCAGCTATTGCAACTGCAAGTCAATAACAGTAAGTGAAAGTATGTTGAGGGAAGGGAGAGTTCTTGGCATTGTTTCAAACAAACAAAGCTTTTCAGTGAGACAGACAATTCAATACATAAAATATGACAAAGAACACACTGTATGCTTCACACATCCATTTTATTCGGAGTCGTCCGTTATGCTCTCTGGAGAAATTCAGTAATGGAGCTAAAGTTAAATGCAAAAGTATCGGGACAACCGTGGCAAATTTGTTGCTTTTTTCCCTTGCACCATATTTGTATTTCAAATCAAACAACAACTATGAGGCAAAATTCAGCACATCTACATTTATTTCATGACATCTGTTTAACATGTATTGAACTAAGTTACAAAATGCCTTTCAGCGAGTCAAATCCATTGAGTCAAATCATTCAATACCGACCAATGGTGGCATTTCTCTGACCATTGGCGGACGATACGTTTCTGCACGCTACAGCTGTCATTCTGCTGCTGCCGTCCCTGGTGTACATCACCAATGAAGACCAGTGAACCGGGTCCAGGTGCAGCCATACAGGCCCAAGCCTTCACGCCGCCTCCACCGTGGTTGGCAGGTGAAGCAGCATGCCGAGGGCCCAGAGCAGCCCGTCTCTTCCTCCACACTTTCAGCTTTCCATCACTCTCACCAGAGGTTTGCATGTGGAAGTGGAGCCCCTTCAATTAGCCTCTCTCAGTCTTCTGCGTCCTGCGATACTTTCACCCCCACCGTACAGTATGGAGATCATTAGCAATTACTCAAACTGTCAAACTGACAATTTAGGATTTTTTATAATCGTCCTGTCATTTCTAATGTCTTCTTGATGTCTTCCTTGGACGGTCTGACCGCTGGTGATTACTAAGTCCTCCAGCAGCTAGTTTCTTCTTTGGGGCATTCCATACTGGTGACACAAGCGCAACCATTCTGCAGTAGCCCTGACTGATTCTTTCTTTTCTTTCATCATCACAATGGCTTTCTTGGTTGTCATGCTCAGTTCCCCGGCCCTCCTCTGCAGTTTTCTTGCCTTGCCTTTAGCTCATAAAGTTGACTCTACAAACGCTTCCAAAGGATATAAACCATGCCCTGACACTCATAGTTTTATATTTCTGAACAGAGTAATATTGTAAACCTGTGAAATATGAAACAGCTGATGGGCATTTGTCCCAGTACTTATGCTGACTTGGAATAGCAATGAATGGCAATGTTGTAATATATTTCAATGTCTGTTTAAAAAATAAAAAAAAACGAAACAAACGTGAATTTTGCCTCAAAGTCATTGTTTGATACAAATGTAATTAGCACAGAGGAAAAACAATGAATATGACATAACTGTCCCAGTGCTTTTGCATGTTCTTTTTAGCAGCAGTGACTATACAATTGCATACAAAACAGTATGTCGCAGAACTGTAGAGAATGAAAGCCGGTTGTGAATAACGCAAGGGCAAACACAGTAACCAGTTAATTACAACACATCAAATCAATCTGTACTCATTTTCCTCTTGATGATTTGTTTTCTTAATGATTTTTGCTGTTTTCACAAGCGCACTCTTGCAAACAACTCGTACCTTCAAAGTCCATCCATCAGCGTTTGTTTTTGCAGGGTGTTTTATGGACATAAATCAATACCTGCTAAGGTTGTTGGGCCGCTGCTATTTATAGGACCAGAGCCAGGTCAGACTGAAGGGCGGCCGTGATGCCAAGATGGACCTCAGACGAGAAGGCATCAAAAAAGCTGCAAGGCTGCACATCATAGGACCCTACATTACATTCATTTGGCAATATCCTCTTATCCAGAGCGACTTACACTGCAAGACAACGCAAGTCCATCCACCGGAGTGACAAGAATAACATTCCAAAATCTGGCTACCAACATTTCAAGATATGGCTACCAAAATTCCCAGACCCGCTACCAACATTCCTTGGTCAGTTCATGTGACATCACTAAAGCTCTGAAGCAGGGGTCTCAAACTCAAACCCTGAACGGCTACTGTGTCTGCAGGTTTTTGATGTGTTCTATTAGCTAAAGAGCCTGCACACCTTGTTAACAAGGCCTAAATTGGCTGCAAATTGAAAGGAAATTGCAAAAGCCAGCAGAGACTGAAGTCTGAAGTGACTTGTAAGTGAAATATGCTAACTTAGAGTGATCATGTGACACTTTGTTTTTGTTCCTATCCATTTCATGTGATAAACAATGTCACCCTATGGCCATTATGAATCATAATCACTTTTCTAAAAATACAGCACAGCCATGATATGGTTCAGAGAGGAGGTGGTAAAGTCATTCGACATAAACAGCTCATTTCTGTTAGCCAAAGAACTACTAAGACCACAGCACACTTAAATTTCCCAAAATGCACTGTGTGTGCTTTCTGGTGGCAGGTAGAGGACCTGCAACACATTTTTTTAAAAGGTGATGAACCTGACAGCTTCCGTGAGACAGAAGCCGGCTTTGTTAAAGAGAGAAAGCAGTTGGGCTATTCAAAAGATTTCTCAGAAAAAGTAGTTGTGAGGAACAGATTCTCCAGGGCTGGCCTTGGTACATCTCCCCCACCTCTCACGTCGATACGGCGCATAGCTTAATTCTCCTTGAGCCCTTGTGGGTCTTTATTTAAGCTCCAGGTCAACGCTGACTAATTGACTCTGTGCGCTCTCGCATTGACTGATGGCTGAAGATTGACTGCACGCTGCACAGAGGTGAGCAGGAGAGTGCATTCCGTGCTCTTTCAACAAACGCAGGCAAACCGTTCACCCATCAAAATAATCACCGACACTACGAATGCATTATTGAAGAGGAACAGCCAAACATCGCTTCAGTACATTGCTGGTTTATACCTCTCGGGGGATTAGACTACTTTTTACCTTACTTACATAACCCACTCACATACGGAAACCAGTTATAGAATGGACCTTTATTTTTTTGTGATCAATATTTTATTTATTATCAAAATTATGGACGTATACAGAATATAGGATCACTCTTTCAAACAATATAAACAAAACCACAACATAACACAGACATCTCAAACTATGATACAAGCTGACAGGGCCTGCATAGAATCGGCGTTTATCAGAAAATAAAAACTAATAACTAATGCGGTCTGGATTCATCAACTCTTTTCTATTTGTACACTGTATCTTTTTACACAAGGATGCTTCACAGAGGAAACAAAAAGGAGACTTGGGCAACAACCAGGTCTGAATCCCCAAAAGTGAACGATTGAGTCAAGACCTGATAGCGGAATTATTATCCACCGGCACACAAATGAAAAGAGGCGATTCCGTAGAAAAAGAGGAACGCTCAAATCAGGCCGTCCCGCAGTTTTCTATCTGTTACGCGCTCCTGAGCCGGGGGCTTTGTGTTCCCCCCCCCCTCATAAATGCGCTCTTCGGGAGCCAGCGTGTCGCTCGGGCGCTATAATTAATCATCGAGACGCGCGCTGGCACAGCACAGAGACGGGCCCGGCTACCTGGGGGGGGCCAAGAGAACTTTCTGATAAACACCCGACTCTAAATCACTCCGCTCCCTCCAAACCGCACACACGCGGCGGCCCTCTCTCCGAAACAGCCTGTTCCCCCCCCCCGCCCCCCCCCCCACAAAGCCTGGGGTAACCCAAATAACAAGCGTATTAATATTTAGATGTCAACATATGAAGAACATATCACTTAAGATTGTTATTTTTACCCCTAAAGGGCCTGCAGTCCTTTTTCGCTTATTTATTTATTTCATTTTTTTTTTTGGAAAACTCATCTTACAAAGTATAAACCGTCACCCAAGGCCACAGAGAATGAAGCTATAAATCTATCGCCGCGCTCGTGAGAAAAGGGGACATCCTTTACTTTCGCACGGAACGCGTGTCTGTTCATGTGTTTTGTTTTTTTTTGTTGCTGAAGTTGGCGCCTTGTCTCCAGCCAATCGCTGGCTTGCTGGAGACTTCCATCAGAGTAGCCTCTGAGGGCTCGCGCCCCTTTCCTGTCTGGGCCGTCGGTATCCTTTCAGACCAGATGCCCACGCCTCCTTCTGAAGGGGAACCCGGGGAGCCGTGTGGACAAACATCGTTCTCCTTGAAGCCCGCTCCTCTCAGAAACAGCGCTGAATTAAAAAACAAAAACGAAAACGGACTGGAGAAATGCAACTGCTCCGCAAACCCCTCTGAAAAGCAGAAAGCGAGTGACGGATAACGGTTTTGGCCAGACGCGCTAGCCGCACGTGGCGCTAACGCGTGGCCGAGGAGAAGGAGCAGATGTCCTTTATCAGCGCGGAGGACTCTCGTGTTGGAGCCCCACTTAAACTAAAGAGCCACTCAGCGGCGAAGAAGCCGGCGAGCAGGCCCACCGATACAGCGCGTGCGGGCGCAAGCCGTGCGGTCTGAGGGCACTCCTGGACTAAATGGAACCCTTATATCCCACGTACCTGCGTTTGAGCAGGGGCTGCGGGCTCCTGGAGAGCTGCGGCGTCGGCCATTTCTGGCCTGTATCGGCGCTTAAGAGATTCATTCAGGTCCCTGATTGGAAAATCTTCAGTTTCAAAGGCCTAAGCTGGCTGGCGAGTGAAAGGAAATCGCAGCACCCCGCTGCCTCTGTTACCCTCGAGGACTGACGTTTTATATCCGTGTTAAGAGTACAGGCGCTGGGGTTTAACACCTCTGTGTTAATGAGTACAGGCACTGGGGTTTAACACCTCTGTGTTAATGAGTACAGGCACTGGGGTTTAACACCTCTGTGTTAATGAGCAGATTTACTGGAGTTTAACACCTCTGTGTTAATGAGCACAAGCACTGGGGTTTAACACCTCTGTGTTAATGAGTACAGGCACTGGATTTTAACACCTCTGTGTTAATGAGTACAGGCACTGGGGTTTAACACCTCTGTGTTAATGAGTACAGGCACTGGGGTTTAACACCTCTGTGTTAATGAGCACAGGCACTGGAGTTTAACACCTCTGTGTTAATGAGCACATGCACTGGAGTTTAACACCTCTGTGTTAATGAGTACAGGCACTGGATTTTAACACCTCTGTGTTAATGAGTACAGGCACTGGGGTTTAACACCTCTGTGTTAATGAGTACAGGCACTGGGGTTTAACACCTCTGTGTTAATGAGTACAGGCACTGGGGTTTAACACCTCTGTGTTAATGAGCACAGGCACTGGAGTTTAACACCTCTGTGTTAATGAGCACATGCACTGGAGTTTAACACCTCTGTGTTAATGAGTACAGGACTCCTCTTCAGGCTGGCATCCCATTCCCTGTATAAATCGCATGCCTTCATGCATGGGCTCAGATCTTCTCCCCCCCTCCTGTTTCAGGGCCAAAGGCGGCCGTTCCGTAAGGACCTCACACGTCTCATTAACGCCTCCTGCCCGCCATGGCTGCAGGTCTGTGCTCCGAAAAAGTCATAAAATCAACAGCGGTGAAGACAAAGGGAGCCTGAGTCAGCCCCCCCGCCCCAGAAAAAAACGCCAACTCCCGTTTTCCGTGCCAGTGCACTTTGGCTTAAGGGACACAAGCCCTGCCGAGACCTCAGGCTCGCGCTTCCAACTTCTTAAACTTTCAAGGAATCGCACTTAACAAAAAAAAAAAAACGTACAAAAACTTGTAATGACGGTTTACTTGGTTTTTTTTTTTCCTTCAGATTACTACCCACCAGGAGTCCAGCTCCTCTCTCGGCTGAGCAATTTCAGACGCATGGGGGAATTTTCGACATAAAGCAGACATCCAGCACAAGGGCTCCAATTAGTGAAGTATGCATGAGCATAAAGCAGGACCGCGGGACCCCTGAGTTCACACTGCACAGGCTCCCAGCTGATGGCAACCACCGAACAGCGAGTGAATGATTTTGGTCGTGGCATTTTAAGACGCCCACCACCATTCTCCGATACCGCAGTCCCGACTCATAAGAGTTTAGGAGGGTACATTTTTACATCCTAAACTATCAAAAGAGTTCGACCGGCTCTGCTTTTACACGGTTGCAGTTGAAAAATGTGAAGAAACCGGCAGACGCGTAATCAGGCAATCAACGCGTTTCTTCGAGCGAGAGAAGTGGCACAAAGCTGGGTGCAGCTTTCCCATAATGCACCGGCAAGGCGATAGCTGCTACATAAACAGCGTGAATAAAGGTGCGCTTAAAGTCAGTGAGAGAGAAGAGGAGGGAGAAACTCCGGGACATTGAAGGCGGTCTTAAACATGGGCGTGCGTCGCCAATGCAGTTCATTTCAACCACGGGAACTCGCCACGGCGTCACCTTACAAATCCGAGCCAGCGAAGAGCGAAGCTCGCGGTTTGCGTTCACAAAGCTTGTCCTGGCATCGCCACCCGTAGCGGGGGTCCGGCGTGATTAATGTACTCCTTCCTAAATCAGAGGGCGACCTGTTGGAAACCTGCGCCCGCCACGGCGAATCTGTAGCCAATCAGCAGCCTCTATAGCGCGGTCCTCTGGCTCGCAGGAGCGGACCGCGCGGGACGGGAGCGTGGAGCTCCTAAATCATTAGCGGACAAGATGAGATCACGAGCGACGCAACGGAACGGCGGCCTTGTGGGTCGGCTCGTGGAGGGAGGGGCTGTTTATTACCCCCCGTCAGGGGGAAAGGTGACGAGCTCCCTCTCCGTCACTCGCGTTCCCCGTTTATCGAAATGGAAAGTTAAAATTTTCACGCCGGAGACCTGTCACCACGGCGACGTCCAAGCCCTGACAGAACACCGCTCGTCGTTATGCAAATGAGGCTGCGGGCCCGCCGCCGTCAGCTCACGTCCGCGTCCGGAGCGACTGGGGGGAGGACGGAAGGAGAGGAAGACGGAGAGAGGAAGGGAGAAGAAGAGACGGCGGGTTAGCGCCATTGTCGAGGGTCTCCCTAACGTCTGCGTTCACGCCTGGCTGCGGTATGGGATGGGGGCGGGGTGGGGGGGGATGGGGGGCGGCGCGTGCGGAATACTGAGCGATGCGGTGGAAAGGCTCACAGAATGAGCGGGACCTCAGGCGAGCCTCGCACCCTAGGCCCGTCTGCTCGCGTCGTACGCGGGCCGCTGGAAACGGCTCACGCGGCGCCTCGTCCGGACGAAGCGCGGACGCTTTCACGTCCCGACACGCAGCTCGGCAACCAAACACGCACCGGAACCCTTCTGCTGCAAGGCGTGACTGCGACTCAATCACAGAGCACACGTCAGGTTCCCACGGTAACGCCCGCCATGACCCTCACCCCTGACCTATATCACACCATTGGCCGTGCGCCAATATCCTACACGCTCTATCTGCGTCCTGGAATCATCTAATCCCACGCTGGTTTTGGGCAGGCTGGCAGGGAGGATTATGGGTAAGTTCAGAGGTCATAATGCACTCCGCTCTGAGGAGAGGATGGTAGGAAAGAGATTTTTTTTTCGTTGCTGGCCTGCCGAACCCCGTCCCTCTGTTCCTCGATGCTAACCACGGACATCCCCCATCGCAGAGAAATACACGCTTTCCAAAAAAATCTACGTCAACAGTCAAATGGACTGCATATACTACACAAGGCAAGTGCAAATATATCAAAGAGTGAGGAGGAGTCGTGTTCCTCACAGGGAGAGGTTCTCAGACCACACCAGAGGGAGTACACTGGACAAGCAGTCTCAGTACAGTAAGAGGGGAAAAAACAAACAGCACTTTCCTCTTTTATAATTCAAGGGCTAAAACTTTACTTTCAATGCCATATATCCATGTCAGCTTTTCAAAGTATTAAAAACAACAACAAAAAACACCATGAACATCATATGAATTCATCAGTCTCAAATTGAAGTCTTTAATTATTAACGTGCAGTGAGTGCATGTTGTTTACTTTTCAATTTAAAAAGCTGTTTTTTTCCCTGTTGTGTCAGAAAATGTCACCAATAGGGAATATATATGGAGAAAATACTATGACTAAGTTAAAGAAATTTGACTATCCCGCATCTATGTGGCCACAACATCATTCTCAACAATTTCATTTCTGAATTAATATGTGATTGTATGACAGGAGACAAAAAAGGGTTAAGTAGATCTACAAAATAAAAGCTCTAAACTCAACATAACACAAATATTTAGTGTTAACCAAAAGAGTGCATTTTTATCCCTTGAGGACACTGTCAGTGTTGACTTAACGCAGAGCATTTTACCATGTGCCAATGACGTCACATGACAGACTTCATCAGAGATCAGGGGCAACCATAAACAAATACAGACCCTAGAAAATAGAAGAAAAAGACAAAATAATAACGGGAATATAATGTTAGCCTTTTGAAGTCAACTTAATAATACAAAAAGGATATTCAGGGTGAGGAAAAAAAGATGGTGTCCCTGTGTTCAGTTTGGAGAGAGCGCTCTGTCCCCCGGCTACGCGCACTGTGATCACCACAAGGCGCACACCCCCGCACCCCCGCTCAGAAGACGCTTCTGCCGAAATAAGGACTCATTGCATTCCCTGCCAGGCCTCGAACCCAAAGCCTGAGCCGCATATTATCATGATAAATACCGTCTGCCTCGGCCAAAAGGCCCATTGCTTTGCCAGGCCACGTAATGACCGAAAGCTGATAAGCGGCCAGAAGTGTCACACAAGATGTAAAACAGAAATGGGATTCAATTTATCTTCCGAACTGCCATTTCCGAAGGATAAGACGGCTTTCCGCGGCACGGTATAAATGAACCAAAAAATCCACGGCGACGGGATAACTGTATTCTCACAGCTCGGACGGAAATACGACCGTGTGTGTGAACTCCGCGCTTTTCATAAATGATGACGCCGGTACTGTTTGTGTTTTAATGTACTGTACGTTTACAATCTCCCGACTGAATTCGCTGGCCATGCGAAACCAATGTCAGAGGCACGCGGAAGATTAAGCACAACAATATTAATTTACATATCAATGCGCGCGAGTATTTATTGCATACTGTTCTCAATTCATTAACAGAAGTAATTAATTTTGGAAAATAGAAACGAGATAACAAGATCCCCCTTGATAGGAAGTGGGGGAGGGGTGGGGGGGGGGAGATTAAAGTTTCAATATTCCATAACGCGCTTCTACTGAAACTGCATTCTGAAATGATGTATTATGAGTTTGTGGTGGGGGGGGTGGTTCTGTTAAGCACACACAGGGTAGTGAGGTGCCCTGTGGTTGGGTACTGAATCCTGACAATGCAGAGCCAACTGCAGCCCCAATGCCCTGTGGGGTGCTTCATGTCTGCTACATATCTGCCCTTATTATTCCCCAGTGGGTCCAATTTGCACAAAAAGAGTGATTTTTAAAAAAATAAACAATGCGGAACATGGGAAAACTCTGATATCATGGTGGCTTTCAAATAATGCACTTAGGGTTAACGGAAGAAAGCGTTCGCACAATTGCATCAGTCCTGAAAGGTGATCAAACGTGACCGTTTCACAAATAAAGGAAGCACTCTAAAATGGAATCAGCCAGCTCATCACTAGGCCACTGATAGTGTTTTACCTTACCGACAGAAATTTAGCGGAATCCCTTGCAAACAGTATAAAAGTAGAGCCAATAATAGCACAGACGCTGTGCACAAGCAAAGTCACACATAAACTCATTCTTATGCCACTCACAGACAAGTACTCTTAAAACCTCACCTACATTCCTAAACACCTGAGCGCAGGGAGCTTTAACAGTGATCATCCATGCCTGTAAACGGCAGCACTTGTAAGAACAGCCTTACATCTGGATAATCAGAAACAGCTCCTTCCTTTGAAAGTCACGACACACCGGCCGGCTCTACAATAGCCTTGATCAACACAGTCAGGCTCGCGGGGGGAGATGGTAATACACGCTGCTCACACACAATGGACACAAATAAACCGGCGCGTTCGTATTTATAGCTCACGGACACACTTCTTTTTACGTGTCTGCTTGTGGCCTTGCTGTGTGGTGAACGTGCGCTGGAAACAAGGAGAGGCTGCGAGGCCTTTGAACAGGCACTGAAGAGCTCGACCTGCGACTCCCCAGTGACTGGAACCAGTCGTGAGATTCCTTCACAATGAGCCCCAGTAACCGACCCTGAGTTTCGCCAACTGCCGGTAAGTAATATAAGCAGGTAAAATTTCTAATGTGAAATTACACTTGATGAAAATGAAATATCCAGGGCCCTGGACTTACAGGAGGGATTCAAATAAAAGAAAAGAAGAGCTGGAAGAGGAAGGAATGGAGAAGAAAAAGAAGAGGGCGGGGCCTTGTGTCCACGGCTTTTCCACACCCCCCTTATTGTCCAGCCTATATATCTGCCAGCCCTGGTCCTCTGTAACCCTCCCCCCACCCACACGCACCAATGTGGGGGGAGGGGGGGGGGGTACAATCTATCCTCTTCAGTCTGTCGTCTCCCAAAACGCTCCCCAGCACCCACTTCACTGTCAGTGCTCCCACAGGAAGCCGGAGATCTGCGAGCGGACCCACTTACCCGCGCCGCAGCGAAGCCAGCGACCTGGCCGCCTGGCTTTAATTCCGTACTGAGAAACACAGCGCGGTCCTCCACCGACTCCACAGCAGCACAATCCCTTCTTCCCCCCTGAAATTACTTTGACCTTTTAAAAAAAAAAAAAAGGGCTGCTCTTGTGTAACGGTGTCGGTCCTGCCACACCGCCTGACCAACAGGTAGTAACACGTCGGCCATTCACGCCAACGGCAACCATAGAGGAACGTTAGCAGTCTGCTTGACTGTGTTCAGGAGGAATGTTATCAGTCTGTGTGACTGTGTTCAGGAGAAATGTTATCAGTCTGCTTGACTGTGTTCAGGAGAAATGTTATCAGTCTGCTTGACTGTGTTCAGGAGGAACGTTATCAGTCTGCTTGACTGTGTTGAGGAGGAATGTTATCAGTCTGTGTGACTGTGTTCAGGAGAAATGTTATCAGTCTGCTTGACTGTGTTGAGGAGGAATGTTATCAGTCTGTGTGACTATGTTCAGGAGAAACGTTATCAGTCTGTGTGACTGTGTTCAGGAGAAACGGTATCAGTCTGCTTGACTGTGTTCAGGAGATCAGATTGCTGTCATTAATGAACTGCAGTACTAGCACCCTGCCCAAATCCACCCCCCACCTAACCCACCCACCTACCCACCCACCCACCCACCAAAAAGAAAAAACATTCCCGTTGGACACCCGGAGGTGAGGGAAGACGTCTGCAGGTCTGCCAGCGCGGGATTGAGCACTCTTAAAGAGCCAGTGCTCTATGAAATGTGAAATTAATATCTGTGTCTTTGGGCCGGCGAGAGGAAGCAGAAAGCCCCGTAGCGCCGCGTGTCATTTATTTACGCAGAAGATTTATGTCTGAACCCTCGTCTCATAACCCACGCTTCACCGTGCGTCTCTGCAATTCAGATCAGCGCTCCGGAAAACAAACACAGGGCCTCGCTAACCTGTAGCGCTGCGGCTTCCCAGGCAAGCCGGGCGACAATGTTTGATCACCAGACACAGCGCCTTCTCGCCTATGATTAGGAAGACACATAAGTGGTAAAACAAATTCTTCCGCCGTTTGACAAAAGAAAGACAAATCTCCTGCTACAAACGCATTGCAAAACACGTATCCCAAAGACAAATAAAGCAAGTCTTCACCTCCTTATGATACAAGTCAATCTTTAATTTTTTTCTGCAACTAATTTACCAAGAAATGACAAACCATATCCACAGGCAATGAATAAGTGACTAAGCTAGCTATTATGCCATAAAGCTCACAGCTAACATAATGTCTGGCTAAGCTAGTATGCCATTAAACTATTAGCCAATACATCCAGATGTCAATCCCAGCATACAAACTGTAGTCCAGTTAGTTAAGTGATGTCGTTTCATCATTTCAGATGCCATGGTCTTTTTATTTGAAGCAACCATACCGTTGGTGGGGCTTTTCGTTATTTTGGTAACGTCTGGCGGTCCACCCTGCCTCAGAGACCGGAGGGGAGCGGTCGTTAGCTGTCCGCGGCGGCGCCCTGGCGTTTCAGAGAGGGTTTCGCGAGCGTGTGGCGGGCTGCATCTTCGCCCACAGGTCGTGTGTTAAGAGCGGTCTCCGCTAAATTATGAATGCACCCAGCTCCTGGGAGGACAATGTAGGCGCGGGCGCACATGTCACCCCCCCCCACCCCAGTGCCATCTTAGCCCCCCCAGGAACAAGGGGCCCTCGCTTCATTTTTTTAAATGAAATATTTATTATTGTACGGTGCATGTTAACTAATGTGTGAATTATTATTTTATTTTGTCTAACCATCAGAATCAGAACACATCAGGCTGTATACTTGGTCGTCTCAGTATGCATACAGCAAGCCAAGTCAGCCTGGAAAGAGTTACCTGCCTGTGGTAACCGACAATAAAACATTAGCCAGAATGGTTAGCACATTCGCAAAAAACAGAACAACGGAATGCGACAACTGACGGGTGCATCTGAGCTCCTAATCTTCTGTTGTAAAAAAAAAATGTCGTACTTGTGGCCCTCTATCAGAAAAATGGCCACCGCTCCATGTGGCACCTGTACCTCCATTTTAAATTTCCTTAGCACAATTTGAGCCACCCTGGTATAAGCGCAGTGAGCGATGAATCCATCGGCGGTGCTCGGGAAATTTCACGCAGAAATTACAAGGGCCACGGTTAGCGGACAGCGTATCTCAATGAAGGCGTGAGGTCGACACACCCGACACGACAACATTTTAAAATGTCTACGCATTTAACTCAAAGACGGCAAAGACAAAGGGAAAGAAAAAAAAAACAGGGAATTTCACAGTCTTTGCAAATGTTACACCGCATGAGGAAAGTGCAGCGACGAATCACATTAAGATCGCAATGCGATTGGTGGAACCGCCGTCCGCAGGGATATCAAAAGGCTGAGGGGGGGTGTGTGATTTTGTCTGTGTGTGTGTGTGTGTGTGTTTGAGATAAAAGTGAGTGTGACAGAGCATGTGTGTGTGTGTGTGGGGGGGGTGCGTTCGTGCGTGTCTAAGATAGGAGAGTGTGTGACCTGGCATGTGTGTGTGTTTGTGCATCCGAGATAAAAGAGAAGAGAGCGTGACTGAGCATGTGTGTGTGTGTGTCTGTCTGCGATAAAAGAGAAGAAAGATTGTGACTGAACATGTGTGTGTGTGTGTGTGTGCGTGTGTGTGTTCTGTACATGCGTGTGGGGGGGGGGGGGTGGATCTTAAAACGACTTCACTGTGAAATCTTCCGCCATCCCAATGCCAAAGTTATTTTTTTCTCCCTCCGCTCCCTTTTTGATTGAAATATTCAGCCGAGCCCCGAGCGGGTGAGATCCAATCGATTACTCCCATTCCCCCGCCGAGCCTTATCGGGTAAAGCCTCCCAGATGAAATCAGAACAGCTGTCATTCCGATTTTCCCTCTCCCCGCACAATGCTCCGATCGGCTTCACCACGGTCCCGGGCTCGAGCAGCCACGCCGCGCTGGAAAAGGCCTGGCGCTTTTAAAGAATTGATGTACCTTTCAGACCAACAAATTGGGCCTCAGAAGCTGGCTAATATTTCCCCTCCGGTATTTCTCTCTCTCTCTCTCTCTCTGTCTTCCCCTCTCTCGCTCTCTCTCTCTCTCTCTCCTCTCCCCTCTCTCTCTCTGTCTTCCCCTCTCTCGCTCTCTCTCTCTCTCTCTCTCTCTCTCTCCCTCTCTCTCTCTCTCTCTATCCCTCCCTCTCTCTCTCTCTCGCTCTCTCTCCCTCTCCCCTCCCCTGTTGGGAGTTGTTTTCACCCAATCCCTCTTCCATTCTCGCTTCTTTTCTCTTTTTTTTCTGTTTTTCTCAGCCTGTTCCTTATCTCTGCCGGAGACGGCGGAGCGGAACGTTCTGGAAGCAGCCGGCCCGGGGAATCAGGCTCACGACTTCGCACCCTCGCCCAGTTTCAGCGAGGGGGGGGCGGGGGGGGCTGGCGTATTCCATTCAAACAACAATGGCCCATTCGCACACACACAGAAAAAAGGCCTTGTGACTATGTGCTTCAGTTGTCAAATACAAATTGCTGGCCAGCGGGAGCCAATTGGCTTCGCCGCCATTCCAAAAACCTCATTTCCGGACTTCATTTGGTTTGAGGGAAAGGCGGGGGAGGGGTTGGAGGGAGAAGAAAAAAAGGCGACAAGGAAGACCTTTTCAATTTTAAGCTGACAATGCAGGAAAAAAAAATGTGGAGAAGATGTAACCAATACCCATGACCAATATCCATGCCACAAAGAAGAGCAAATGGTCCCTTAAATTGCATATCATTTCTCTGTCCAAAATGAGTGAAAGGAATTCAAGTCTTTTCCTGGCAGAACATTTGCTACTCCATATACTAAGACTAAACCCATTGTAAATTGAAAATGATTACTTGCTCTCTGTCCCTATGTCTTCTAAGGCTGAGGAAACATCAGCATTCCTTTGAAAAAGAAAAAGAGAGAAGGGTTCCAGTAGTAACGTTTCCCCTGACTTGTTTTATTTTATTGCACTTGCTGTGTAGGCACACGCGACAGCAGTTTAGCATAAAATGAGCCCCTGTCTCCAGTGAAGCCCGGCTTAGAGCTCTCCAGGAGTCACACACACGGCTCGTCTGAGCCAGAGGTCATCTGCCGCATCACTGTACGGCCAGATTCACACGCATACTGCATCACACAGCACAGAGAGACAATGAGAGAGGGACAGAGAGACAACGAGAGAGGGACAGAGAGAGAGCGGGGAGTGAGAGAGTGCTAGAGAGAGAAGGAGAGGGAGAGAGAGAGTGCTAAAGAGAAGGAGAGGGGGAGAGAGAGTGGGGACAGAGAGAGTGCTAGAGAGAGGTGAGAGGGAGAGAGAGTGCTAGACATAGAAGGAGAGGGAGAGGGAAAGAACGAGAGAGAGAGGGAGTGAGAGAGAGAGGGAGTATGAGAGAGGGAGTGAGAGAGAGAGAGAGAGAGGGAGTGAGAGAGAGAGAGAGAGACAGGGAGTGAGAAAGAGAGAGAGAGAGAGAGACAGGGAGTGAGAAAGAGAGAGAGAGAGAGAGAGAAAGAGAGAGAGAGCTCCGCGTGAAGGATAAGCAGTCATAGTTTTTTCCGAGGCAGATCACTGGGCCCGGGGGCAGGCTGGATTATTGCTCCAGAGGAACTGAGCGCTCCAGCAGAGGGGCGCTCTGTCACCCCCAGTGCAGCTGGCCGCGTTCCCTTCGTCATCCCCCCCTGTCCGCGGGACGTCCCCGGCAGCGCCTCGGTGCTCTCCAGCGTCCAGTGAACGCGCTCCATACGCGGGAGAGACGGATCCCAGTTCTACACCGGCCCCCCTGGGGAGAGACTTGTGAGGCCAAGAATGCCGTTTGAAAGCGCCTTTAAATACTGTTATAAAATAAATCAATCACTCCATCGCTCAGGACTCGGGATATCTGTAATCTGAAACTATCGACTCGGGAGTGGCCTAAACGAGGCGTCCAGCTCGCGACCGCACACGCACACGCACACGCACGGCCTCGTATTCCCAACATACAGCACGAGAAAGCGACACGCGGAAAAATGAATAAATCCATTTCAAAACGCGGGCCGTAAAAATGGCCATTCCTGTAAAAAAAAAACACCAGGGCCTCTCAGCAGAACGAGCGCTTTTTTCTGTACCGTGAGTTCTGTGCCCCCCCGTCCCCCTGTCCCCCCCCACCCCCACCACCACCCCCCGGTGCGAGTACGGAGGCCAGCCTGGAGCTCTTCCAGACTAATAGCTCACATCCCGCCCTGAATTCATTTGCCCTTCATTACGGCTCTTCCTGTCGATGGCACGCGTGGCGCTTTGACGGACGCGCGCTCCGACTCCTCCCCGCGCTGCTAATCGCGCCGGTACACGGCCGCCCCGACGGCCATAAATACGCGCGCCCGTTTTTCTCTTTCCCGCGGCTGTAACAAGTTCCCACAAGGCCGTGCTGCGCGGCGCCCGTCTCCGCCCCCCCCCCCACTCCACCTCGCCTTGGCGCCGTACTCGGGTGCCACCGCGAGCGCCGGAGAGGCAGGACCGCGCCCCCCCGGTCCAGACGCCGGGCGGGGTATCCGCATATTGATTGGGCGTGAGATCACGGCGGTTAGGAGTGTGAGCGCGCAGGCCTGCTACGGGATTAGGCCCCGCAGTCCTCTCCCCCCAGGTGCAGATCCGTCTCTCTGAGCGAACGCTGGCATCTCAGAGGCCGCGGGGCATTAGCATTCTCCGGCTACCCCTGCCGCTTCGCATCCCTGAACAGCGGGGAGCCCGGAGGCGATTCGGCCAGAACACGGCCGTCGCCAGAAAGCGCAGGGTGAGAGCCGTGAAGAGCAGAGTTCGCCTCGGCTGGGTTTGTGCAGCGACTGGCTAGGCCACGTCCAGAAACGCCTCATCGACTCCCCTCACGTGGAGGTGGAGCCTGAGGACAAAGCAGCTTCCGCCATTCCGGCTCTAATATCGAGGAGTGGTGTAACAGGAAAGGACATAGCAGCTTCGGCCATTTCGGCTCAAACGCCAAGGAGCGGCTCACGTGGAGGTGGAGCCTGAGGACAAAGCAGCTTCCGCCATTCTAACGCCGAGGAGAGGCTTGAAAGTGAAAGGACAAAGCCGAGCCCTGGGAGCCATTTCAGGGTCCGCTCCTCAAACTCAATACCGGGACGTAAAGGAAATAAGCTCAGCGCCGCTGGGCCGCTGGGCCGCCGCGGTCCGAGCCCTTGAAGCCGCGCGGAAGCTTCTGGAAAGCTCTCCTGTGACGCGGCGCGGGGTCGGATCCGGCCGGGGGCCGCTGGCATTGTTTTGAGGCTCTGGCGGAAAATTGCGGGGTGAGACGCTGAAAATAACACACTCAAAGGAAGAGGAAATAAGTGGATGATTTTTTTCATGACTCACGTATAATGCGTTTCCGACGGACCGAGAGTAAACCGAGAGTTATGACTGAAAATGACTGGCCAGACTATCCGAAACCACTCCGTACAATTATCAAGTGGAAAACGTGTGTGTGCCTGCTATGTGCGTGTGTATGTGTGTGTGTGTGTGCGAGTGTGTACATACATTACAGTTAACACAAATGAATTGTATTTGAGCTTAAATTGCAGTTTGAAACAAGCTCAGGAACATTAACTATCTGCAATAACAGCAGAAGGGGTTAAAGGCACAGCCTGTGGAAGCTGTCCAGTTTCACAGCTTAAACTTCGCCTGACCCCTGAGGCGTCATTAATGCACTTCCCTGTCAATTAGGCTTTTGCGCATGAATGTGAATTTCAAGACGGCTACATTATCTCGCGCGGTAGCGCATACGCTGCCTCACAATCCCCGTCTAGCTCAGGAGAACCACACACTTATCGCTTCAAATTTTATTCCCAGCGCTCAGAACAGCTTTGTGAGAGAAGAAAAGCTAAGTGCGATCAAGAGGCGCGAAGACCCGATGGCACTGCGCCCTTCTGGAAAATATCCACGCCATAACAGAAGCGACAGCCGCTATTTTCTCGAGCGCTTCGTCGATAGCCACATATGTCAAGTAAATACGTCCTCGGTTTTCGGGGGAAATATGCGCTTGGCGGGAATCGCAAAGAAAACGCTTCGCGTTAAAATTTCATGAAAAACTTCAGAGACGTTCGGCTAATCGTATCTGTTCTCTTTTCTGGCGGCTGCGCTCAATTCGAGCCTCCGTTTATTCTGCCCGTGAACGAGGGACGTCGCCGCACGCCAAGCTCTGACAGCTTCCCCTGCGCCCCGTCTTTCAGAAAGCCGTCCTCTTCGGCCGCCCGATTCTGTCACATTATTTGCGTGTTTGTTGTGGATAATGACGGGGCTTCAGCTGGGCATGCTCAAAACCGCTCGCTCATCATCTAAATTGGTCTTAGCCCGGACCGCGGCTTTAATTATAGCGCTGCTCCACGTACCCTGCAACTTGTTCATTTCACAGACTGTTAATTATCACTGTAATTATTTAATTAAATATTTAACTCTCTCCCTCTCTCTCTATGTCTCTCTCGCCCTGTCTCCCTCTTTTTCTCTCTTCCTCTCTCTCTGTTTCTTGCTCTCTCTTCCTCTCTCTCTCTCTCTGTCTCCCCCTCTCTCTCACTCACTCTCCCTCCCTCCGTCTCTCTCTCTCTCTCTCCCTCTCTCTCTCCCACTATGCCGACGGTAGTTTCAGTCCGGCGTCTGTAAGAGGACGAGGGGCGAGGGGCAGGGGGCGGGGGACGAGGGGCGGGGGGGCGGCGCAGTTTTGACTCACCAGTTTGTACCTCTGCAGCGGGATTCTGCTGATGTCGATAGGGCTCCGCTCCGATTGGCTGGCGAACCTCACCTCGGGGAGGGCCAGGGCGCACATGACGTGGGCCCATCTGCGGAACCATCGGAGCAGTTAGTAAGGAGCGCCCCTCCCGCCGCCGCCGCCGCCGCCGCCAGGAAGGGGCGTGGCTCGAAACCGCCTCCTACCGGCTGCCCCGCCCCGCGTTTGAGGTGAGAATGCAGAGTTGAAAGCATCACGCTTTAATTTCCACTCGAAGATCATTCCTTATTGTATTCCATACTGTTGTTCAACTAACAGACAGACATCCCAAAATGTGAGCATTCAAGTGAAGGACTGACACACCCGAATGAACAGAAGTGTACAGCTGCGTGTACCTGTAATATCTACATTCGGTGGGGGTTTGTTTATCCACTGCATTAATATCGGCCTCAATTCATATTTCGCCTGAACTTTGAATTTTAAGCAAACACACGTTTCACCTTTAGTTCACAAACACAGTTCGGTGAAGTTTTAGTGATGGTTGAATTGTTATCCAGACTGGCATCTGAATCAAATTTAAGGGCAGATCTTGACTGAACCCCAGCCATTCTGTTCTCTGTTGTGAGGAACTGGCCTCTGAGAGAAACAGGGCCAATCTCAAGGTCCTTGTTAGTCACACTTCTGTGCTCCCCACCTGAGTAGTGCCCACAGTCCACTGCTCACCACTGTCAATAATACCATCTCTGCTGTGCACTATGCAGCTGTGACACTCCAGATTAATGGTCAGGGAAACCGGCTTGGTAACTAAGAGGTTGCAGGTTCAAAACCGACCTTGGCCATTACTGTTCTATTCTTGAGAACAGTGCTTGAATTTCATTACTGGCTGTAGAATGGGATCGTATGTAAAATTCATGCCATGTAGTCTGACTGAGCTGATAATGCATTGATATTCTTCCAATTATTCATAATATGGAGTATTATAATGTTAGACAACTTTATCATAATGTGTGTGCACGTATCGTACATGTGCAAGGGTTGGGGCCACTTCTATTTCAATTCAGGAAATGAAATGAAATACATTATTCACTCCATGAATGGAAAAACAGCCAAAAGTTTCCATGTGGATTTTGTAAATGAATTAACTGAGTATTTGTTAATTTCCTGAAGGGACTGATGTGATTGGAACAACTCTGTACCCACAAACCTGATGCACACAAACTTTAGTTCAAATTAAACTTTTAACTTTAATTTAAACTCAATTGCATTGTTTATTGTTTTGGTCATTCGATTCAGTAGTCATCAAAATTAATTAAAGCAAAGCCAGTGCAATGAAAAAAGGAACATCCCATCTATTTGCAAGACAAAATAAAGGACCAGTGTTAATTGAATCCGGGCTGTTGTGCTGTGATGTCATAAAGGGGCAGCGGTGGAACCCTGATGACTTCCTGCGGAGACGCTCTTTGATCACGCCGCCTCACCACGACATTCCGGGCTCCAAGAGAACTATTTACCGCTAAAAGAACGGTGTGATGCTTCTTCAGAGGAGAGCTGTATCTCTGTGCCTTCAGACTCTGTGAAAACCACAGCCTGACTTCAAGCCTATCACAGACAGCAGCTGCCTGCAACTCAAGAGGGGCTCATTCACAGTTTCCTAGGAGTGCTTCAAAACCCTGCACACATCAAGCGAGATACTGAGGAGAGAACACCGCAGGACTCGTCCGCAGAACATTCTAGATCAGTGGTAACCAAGCCTGCTGCTGCAGATCAAGCATCCTATCAGATTTAAACATAATTTGGCACAAGTGACTATACTAATTAGCAGCTCAAGGAGATCTCTAGCTGTTGAATGTGGTGTGCTTTGTCAGGGTTGGAATGAGAACCTACAGGATGGTAGATCTCCAGGAACAGGGTTGGTTGCCACAGTTCTAGATGTTCTCCAGAGGGTGTTCATGCATACAATGTGCTGTATGATGGCACAATGGCAGTCGGAGGACCACAGAGTACAACTGGCGGATCAGAGAGACGACACACGAGAAGTTCAAAGCGAGCGGGAGCAGGCCTTCACCCAACAGGAGGTTTGGTGGGCGTCCCCATTCCTCTCCGTTGATTGGCGGGTGCGGCTGCTTACCTGTCGTCAGTGGTCCGCTTCAGAGCCCCGCCCCTCAGGTTGCACAGACAGCACTCCTGCACACAGAAACCAAAGGGAACAGGTCACGCCACCGCGCTCGCACCGCCATCAATTCCGCCGGAACGCTCCCGCCATTATTGGAGTGTCACCCGCTCCGCGTTTGTTTGGCGACAAATCACCCGCGGCTGTCACCGGGGCCCGTTGCCGGGGCCCGTCCGCGAATTACTCTCAGCGCAACGCGTGGCGTTAATGCCGAAAATCCCAAAAGGGGGGGTGGGGGGGTTGATCGGGAAGAGCCATTTACCTTACATTCATTAAAGCCACATCAATACAAACCTGTCTAAAAGTGGCCTCTCCCCAGCAAAGGCCATTTGTCCAGGAGCGGGGCCCCGTAGACTCAGACGCGCACGGGGCAGAGGAGACGGCTTCATACCGCTCAAACAGACAGCTAGTTCAAACCGCTCCACAGGGATTCTGGAAATCCCACAATGCATTGCCCCTAATCCTCCCGAACAGCGGCCCGGTCCGACGGAAAATTGCCCTCTCCGAGCTGAACGCGCGGCCATGGGGTCCCGGAGAGAGATCGCCCGATGGCTGGAAAAAAAAAAAGACAACCCGCCACAAACAGACACCGCTCGCTGTCCGCGGCAAAAATCTACTCCCGGGCGAGCCGGCGGAGAGCCGAGCGGGAGGCGGGGGCGACGAGAACAAGCGGCGCGGGTTAAGAAACCGACGGCGAGCGCGACGCTGAGCGAAGCGCCCGATAGGCTGCCGTGTGAAAGAAAAAAAGCGGGTAAACGGAGCGAGCTAACGCCGCCGCCGCGCTTCAGAATCACACACAGTGGTAAAAAAAAAAAAACGTCCCCCCCACCCCCCCGGCTCGTAAAATGGCAGCACGCGTGGAACGTCTCCACCGCAAAGGCCACACAGACACTAAAAACCGCACAGCGGGCGAAGAACGCAGGCCGGCAATTTTTTTTTTTTTCACTCCCTCCCTTTTTTCGTTTTCGCGAAGAACAATACGCTCGGAAATGTTTCTAAAGACCGTTGGCTTCGGCGCCGGAGACGGGAGAGCGAGCTATGGCTCCCGCGCTCGCGCTGAAACGCCGCGGCGCTCTCTCCCATTGTAGGCGTTGCCACGCTACCGACCCGAGCCTTTTCAAACATCCCCGCTGCCCTTTGGAAAATCATAATGGAGGGAAAATTAAAAGCTACAAGGACGCGAAGAAAGAAGCAATAAGCGCAGAGAGAAGTCGATGACGTGGTTAAAAACGGACATTAAAATGCCTGCTGTTAGTTTATATTGTACAAAGTGCGCACACTTTACAGAAGTACGCGATTCTTTTGTTGCACAGTAGACACCTTATTAAAAATAAAATATTTTTAACACCATTTTACCACCTTACGTGAATGCGTTGACATCTTTATTACACCATATTATAGCCATTCTTATATCTCTAAAATGAATGACACTTTACAATTAAAGAAATGCTGAGATTTAAGTACCCCGTGTCACATTGTTATTCACAGAAGCTATGATATGATTTTTCTTAATGATATGCTACGTTCTACGTATTTTTTGCCATTCTTTGCAGGGAGCGCTGTCTCTATTCTGTCAAAATACAAAGGATTTAAAACAAGACAAGACCTTGCCTGAGGCACCAGTCAAAGCCAATTAAAAAATACAATCAAACAAAGCAATAAAATAATAGCGCCGCATTTTGATGTAAAATATTTTGCTAATAAAAAAAGGCTGATGCATATTAATGCATGCCCCCTGCCCCTATGAAGAATCCGTGATATGATCTCCCCATCTTATGAATAATGGCTCACTTCATTTGAATATGAAAAAAAAAAAAATGCAATTTACCATTTTACTGAAAATTATTATTTTTTTCTAATTGTTAATAACTGCCTGGAGGTACTTTTCTTGTTGTATCTCTAATTTACGTACATGAATAAAATTACTTATTCCCCCTCTGGGAAGCCAGGTGCGTAACCATCTTTAGTTCCTCTGAATTTTTATATTAAATAATAAATTCAACAGGAAATTAACTACTTGAGGACAAAAGAGGATAGAACATTTCAAGCCTGTGGATCTGAAATTGTGCTGGGCAGAAGTCTTTTCTTAATAAAGAGTTTCCTTATGATACTCCTAAACTACGATTAAGCTTCCTTAACCGTAACAAAGAAAGAGAGGGAAAACCAGCTACAACCAATCAGAGCGCTTCAGGCTTGCAGTCTTAATAGGCATCAGAGGCTCTTCTGACCAATGGGAGGCCAGCGCACATGCTGCACATGAAGTCTCACCTGTACTCAGGTAACGCTTTACCCATCACTGTCCAGGCTGTTATGAGCTTATTTACTCCTCCCATTTTCAGCCAGCTGGGTCGCTGCTCACCAATTTATCCCCCAATTGTCCAATAACCCTTGTAGTCTGTCCCCGCCCCTTCATTGTGATGTCATCGGTTCAGACTCTCACCAGCCTGCCGTTCTGCAGTTGAGCTGTGCAGTCACTGCGTCTGCGCAGACCTCCTGCGCAGCTGGACCGCTGCAGGTACCCCACTGATCAGAAGGGCCGCAGCAGAAGGGCCTGGGTTTAAGGTACCATAATGAAGACAGCGAATCATGAGACTGACAGAGTTGAGGGTACCACTGGCAGTTGTGTGATGAAGAGTAGCTAGGTCTTCCTCCCTGAGTGACCACAGCAAATCAGGCACCCCGGGTAAAGAACAGGCGTGTTAAGTACAGACGTTAAGCGCGAACCCCAACACACAAAGACAAAGGAAGGGCGGACTTACAGCAGTGAGCTCTCCACTCAGGCAGCGATCACATGACCAGTCGTCATGGATATCCTGTGCAGAGACACCATAGCAACCTATGGATGTTTATAAAAATAAAAATAAAGAAAACAATTAGAACATGTAGTGGCTGTTTCTTTTTTTATTTTAACAGATTTAATATTTCATTTCCCTGTAGTTTATTTATCTGGTGATTTATGTTTTCTAGTGATCTTATTACAGTGAAAGTACAGTTTGATTCGCAGAAAATGTGACTGTTACATCCAAATTGCTTTATCATAACCTTTAAATTTATACTTAATGTTCTGGTCAGGTAACAATGAAAAAGACTGTCACACTCTGGAGTCAAAGACAATTTTCTTATTTGCACTTCACAAGAGCATATCATTATTATTATTACTGAGTATTTTTCTTTTTTTCTTTCATTTTAATTCAAAACAATTGCAGAACCCCTCAAAGATTATTACACAATGATGTATTATAATGATTAAAATGAGTAAATAAATTCAGTAAAGCCAGCTCATATGGTGCTCATCTTAGAGTTTTGTCTGCATGAATGAAATTAATTTTAATTATTATTTTGACTCAAAAGCCCAATAAAACCTTACTGCGATACATCTCATCTGTTTCCTGGGCTACAAGTTGTCAATCATCGTTTACCACATTATCGGTAGTTCATGACAATCCGACGTTTCGTGAAAGCCATGTTCATCACAAGTCCTTTATTAAACTCTAACAATATACTTCATTTCGGTTACTGCTAATGAAAAGTCGACACACCACAATAATGGATTCCACAGTTAATAAAACGCTATGCAGCCAGTTATGCGATGCTAATGGCTCATGCTAAATTTATCATGCGCAGCATATTGTGGAAAACCCTGAACTACAGTTGTACTTTTTGTTCCAACGAAGCATGTATGAAGTAATGTTAAATATAAAGGAAAAGGGAAAGGAAAAACACTCTCTCCACAGAAACAGGAATTAGGCAAGATGACTTCCAGACAGCATCATGGGTAAAAGAAAATGACACATTACGATACACAAACATTAATCGGAACAATACGGACCAGAAATGGTATGCATTCAAGTGGTTGAAATTTTGGAGCAGTGTGTGTTTTTGGAAATCTGTTAGTGATGGAGGAGCGAGAATATTTTTCTAAGTGTACATTTTGGATATTGGACTTTAATGAACCTGAAACGATGGCATTGGACCGTTTCACAATGAATTCATATTTCGGCGAACACTATTTAAGGTCAGAAGCGATGCGTGGAGTGTAAAAAAAAAAAATACTTGACATATATTTAACATATACATAATTGGCACCATATGTCAAACTTGTGGGCCTTGAGATCAGCGAATGCCTTACTGTCACCACACACAGCTCTGTTCAAGAAGCAAGAAAAAAGAAAGAAAAATGACCTTCAATTCATTTACCATCATTCCTTATACGAGATACCTAACAGTTCCTCACGTGTCTCCTTACAACCACAAACCACAAACAAAAAAATACAGGCTTCACTTCAAATATAGAACATTAAACAACCACGCGGTAAAAGTACGTCCAACACCTCCAGCTTCATTTTATCAAAAAGAAACGAAATCTAGAAAGTAATCCTTGTAAATGGAAGAAATTTGGGAGAAAACTTACTGTACCTCAAAAACCCCTTACCCTCCGCGCTCCACAGTGTATTTTGACAGATACCCCTGTCAGAACACAGGCCTACCGTGTCATTTTTGGCCACCGAATCGTTCAGCCCTTCACAATTTGGCAGCACGCCCCCCCCCACCCGTCCGCCCCGCCCCATAGGTTAGCCGCGGTCATGCACGGACCGCGACCCGCCACCGAAACCCAAGACCGCGCCGACTGGGAGGTCGGGGGCCGCAGACCGAGTCACAGTGAGGGGGGGGGGGGGCACCGCCTGATTTCTCTCTTCACCCAGGTCACCCAATATGGTGATTCATCTCCATAAGCCATCGGGCAAAACACATTTTTCCTCCCCCCGTTCTCCCCTCATAATTCCCCCAAGACAAATGGATTTCATTTCTGCACTGGCAACCGGAGGAAACCCACAGCCCGTAGGACCGAGCGCAGGGGAAGGGTGTCTCCCAGGAGTCTGCCAAATTTAAAACCCTTCCCTTTAGTAAACATTCCTGCTGTTAATTACGACAGAGACCGTACGAGGCCACCGTGCACTATCGCTTACAGTTCTAATAACAGAGTCTTATGCGACAGAATGTCTGATCTGTAAGGGAGCTCGCCGGTTGGCGGTTTTCCGCGAAGCCGTTTCGGATCCCGTTCGACCCGCTCTCTCTCTCCGGGAGACCCTGGGAAAGCGCTAGCAGTGTAGCGCTGGCACGCTAACAGAACAAGCGTGCAGTTCGTGTAGGAGATTCACCCAGAGGGGAGGCGGTTTTAGGGGCGGGGGGGGGACCGTGAAATCGCTAAACGATTTCGGGACCGGAGCGGAGCCTCGTTGGCTGAACCACGCGCGGTTTCGCCTCCGTTTCGCCAGGACCGCCCTCCGAGCCCTCCGCTCCGCCCCGCAATACAGCGCCCCTGCTTGCGCCGCTCCGCTTCTGATGCGGCGCGGAGGAAAACAAACAAGCCGTTCCTCGTGTAAACGCGCTGACATCGCCCGACCGCATTCTTCCTCACTGAACGTTTTTTGCGTCTTATTGTTTAGAAAAGGGGGGAGGACAGAAAGAAAAAAAAAATGTAAATAATTCTGTGACTGGAATATCGGGATGATTCCCATATCCGAGTTCCATTTCTTCTCGTTTGCTGGGTGCATTGACCATTGCGGGCTGAAGTGAACGAGACAGTCGTTTCTCTCATTTTAAAGAATCGGCTCCCTCCATTTTAGGAGCCCGATTGCTCCTCTCCTGGCTCGAGCCTGCTGGGGGGGGCTGGGGGGTGGGGGGGCAAGCGGTACTTACTGGCGTGCACCTGTACGGAGCAGGTCCTGCAGGACACCAGGGGGCTGGACCCGTCCTCCTCCAGCACCGCGGTGGGGGGGCAGGTGTCGCTGTTGCCCTCCCTGTAGGAGAAGCAGATCTCCGGGATGAGGGGTTTGGACCTGTGCCTGCTGAGGGCGTCCAGATCCACGGGCCGGCTGTCCTCGGGTCTGTCCTCAGGCTGGGGGGGGAGAGAGGGAGGGGGGGCATTTAAGGGATACGCCTCTCAGGTCATAAATAAATAACCTCAGCTGGACCTGCTGGTACTGCGACCACCATTCCACTGCACAAACCGTGGGCAATCACCAACCCTAGATAGATGAAATACACTACAATATATTCTAAAACGAAAAATACAATGATAAATATCTTTATAATGCTGGGCTTTACTGTGAGGCTGACTTTGGAGGTCTTATCTGAGGTCACAGGACATATTTAGGAGTGACAGCCTGTGGCCATTATGGGGAAACTATTAAAAGTGCCAAATCTTGTATGGCCATAGTGTAAGCCCCACCAATCAATAACTTACACATAATGCATTACTGTGAGTCACGTGTGTGTGCGCATATATATACAGCAATAACTTAAAGCTGCAATAACTTCTACGTTTGCCCATAAATTGTGAAATGTTGCAGCATCTTGTCTGATCTTAATATTTCATTTCAATAAAGATCTACATATGCAAATTTATAAGTGTGTCTGCAACACAAGGCAAAAGCAGCACAGAGCTGTTCAGCCGTTCTCACTCTACTCTTCCTAAAACATTCGCATTGTTCTTTTTCTCCAGTGTGCCAGTGCCTGGGGACTGGGTTGCCAGGAGTGATTTCCTTCCAACCTCCCCCCCCTCCCCCTGGCAACACATTTCCAGCCGGTGGCAGAAGCATCCACCGCACGTTCTCCTCCAGGCTAATTTAGGATGGCCCCGTGCCTTCCGCTCAGCCTTTCTCAGATTGATCCACCCCGGAGACGGCGGCGGTGGGAGGGGGGCCGTGGGGGGCGGGGCCTGTGGGGGGGGGGGGGGGGGGGGGCACATAGGGCGGGGCCACGGGGGGCGGGGCCAGGTAATACAGCATGACGAGGGTGCAGATGGCCCCGTGCCTTCCGCCCGCCCTGCCCAGATGTATCTGCGTATCTGGCGGTGGGACGGGGGCCACGGGGACCACAGGGGCCGCGGGGGCGGCGGGGGCGGCAGGGGGCGGGGCCTACCAGGTAATAGGGCATGACCAGGGTGCAGATGGCGCAGTGCGGCGGGCTCCTGGCCGCGGCGGCGTTGTACTCCCGCTCCGCCGGGAGGCTGGGCTTGCGGCCGTGCCAGAGGTGCAGCAGCGGCTTGGCCCAGGGCTCCGCCTCCTGGACCTCCTCCTCCGTCAGAGAAGCCTCCGGAAGCTCTGCGGTGGGAGAGGGCCGGGTGTTAAGAGCCGGTCCCGGGGAGAGCCGCTCAAGGGAGAAGGGACTTTGGACACGGCACTGGCGCTATTCACCACCGCTCCCGTCCACACAGGAAGAAACGAAACGCTCCGTTTTCATCCTGCATCCTTAAAAAAGCAGACCGAGTAGATTGTCGTTTTTTTTTCTGGAACTCACTACTGAAAAATTAAGAACCAAATACATGAAGAAGTATGTATCCTTAAGGGAAATGGAATATAATTAACAAATTATGAAAATATACTGACATAAAATATATTATTGGGTAAACAAGTTTTTCATTTTTTTATTCATCATTTTTTATATAATATCTATTTATGCAGCTGGACAATATCAGAAGCAGTTCATGTTGTGTACCTTTCTCAAGGGTACAATGACAGTGTCCTATATGAGAATCAACCTTTAGGTTATCAGCCAAGTTTCTCATCCATTATGCTACATAATCATCAACATTTACCGTTAGATTTTCCAAAAAGTCCACGTATTTACAATATATTGCATAAGCATGTTCCATTTCCACAAGGGTTGTTCTGAATGGATATATGCCTGATAGTTTGATACTGGAAATCTGGCCTCAATAAAAGTTCAGCATAATGTCCAGCAGGAATCAGTTCTGTTGCATTATGGGATTAAAGACTGATATGGCTTCATTAGCTTGGACTGTCTCAGTAGATGAATGAAGGATGTAGTAACCACCACACACACTGCTGTGGGTAAAGAGGGAATGCTGGGTAATTTCCCAGCAGGCACCTGCCGTTATTAAAAACACCAGCACTGATTTTTTGAAGGACCAGACCTCCGATTGGAGTGGAGTAGACTTCCCAGGTGGCACAAAATTTCAATAAAAGCTTCTCTCCCTCAAGGCACGAGGCACAAAAAATTCCCTGGATGGGAAAGAATAGACACAATGTGGAGCTTGAGAGTGCATCCAGCTCTGTCAAGAGGAAAGAAAAAGAAAATGGCTGCTCCATTAAGACACATTCTACTAATCCAGTTAGACAGGAAGTCTCTACAGTAAATTTAAATAAACAAAAAATAACAGAAATAATTGCTGAAACAGCACCATGTGCGGAGAAAAAAAGCACCAGCCCCCACCTATAGATATGAGGCCGGAGAAACAGCCGGGGAGCGAATGTGTTTGCGTTCGACAGCAACGTCCAGTCTGGGTCATACAGGTCCGATGAGAGCCCATTATATTTCACTGTTTTACTATTTTACCGTTGTTCCTGTCGCTACAGCAGGGAAACACAATCAGGTAGCCTCAACCCCACAGAATGAGTTCTGCATGAGAGAGAGAGAGAGTAGCTGGAAAGCGAGAGACTACATGGAGGAAATGACACAGACCAGCTTCACCACCTGATGGGTTGGGGGGCGGGGTTAGGGTGGAGACAGCCAGAGGTTGGCCGTGACTGGACGCTGCGATTTGGGAGAGCGCAGATGGAGCCGGACCCCGTCTTCCAGGCTCCAGCTGGCCCCGCAGGCTGCAGCACAGTTTCCGTGGAGACCACAGAAAGCCAATCACACGGAACCCTCCCAGAACAATGGAATGTGGGACCCTTGGCAAGCGATTGGCTTTCGTCTAATGGGAACCACTTGCGAACCGGTTGAATGAATGAAATTAATGAAAAGACTCCTTTTTTTCTTTCTTTTTTGTGTTTCCCCACTCGCAGGCTAAAACAAAAATTTAGTTTACGCATTTGAACATTCTTTAGAAAGAAAGGAAAGAAAAACCTGAGAACAGAAGGTGATCTGGTAATTCTGACACGCAGTTGCTTTTCGCTCGATTTTCCCCATGATTAAATCGCAGCAAGACGAATGTCATGTGTAAGTTCTCTGGACGGCACCGTATTATTTCATTTCTTTGATTAATTTCAGTAATTACGAAATTACACCTCTATCACTTTTTGCTGTCTGCGCGAAGGAAAAATATTCATTCGGAAATATTCCCCAATGCAAAATTAGAGAAAGGAAAAAAAAAAAAACCAGTCCACCGTGTGAAACATAATTATGACACTAAGTGATCTGTGTTCAACGGCCATTCAAATTAGAGTTATCATTTTCTCACCACGCCATGCAGACAAGTCTGATCCAACCACAGCAAGAGTCTCTGTGTGACTGATGCTGGGCGGGGTGCAGGGTGGGGGCTGGGGGCTGGGGGTGAGGGGGGGGCGAGCGGAGTTTATGCCTGTTATTCACTCAGTGAACAGAAAGCTAAGGGCTCACTGTCTAGGAAGGTTCAACCAAATGAACCGAACTTCCTCACGCTAACGCATAAGAGCAGAGGTCTCTCTGAACACAAAGGATATTCTCATCACACCCGCACGCTTCCAATGAAGAATGCCCGCGGCCTACTGAACCCCAAACCGAACAATCATCTTACACCTGTAACACGTATAATTCAGCTGTGCACAGAGAGAGGCTTCTACAGTCTTATCCTGCATTAAGCCCCAACATACAAGCCTCTACCGCACAGGCATGGACCTGAAAAATGGACGGAATTCCATCAGAAAGCCTTGGAAAGCAGGCCTTTTCGATCGCCGCTCCACCAGGGGAACGCGCAGCAGCGCGAGCGGTCGATAAACGCGTCGGCCATCGCTCCCGCGCTCCTCGCTCTCTTTATCTCGCCCGTCTCGGGACGTGGCGCGGAGCGGAGCGGGGCGGCGAAATCTCTCGCCGGCTGACAGGCGTAATCCGCGAAGAGGACCGCGACGCGTCCGGCGCTCCACCGGGGGGGGGGGGGGGGGGGTTTCAGCCTCGGGTCTCGCCGTCAGAGGGCTGTAAATCTGGCAACCGCAGGCCTCTCAGAAGGCAGAGGACAGGGGCCAATAGAAACAGGGCGCTGCGTTTCTCCGAGCGCTGCTGGACGCCGGAGCGCGTCTCACTCGCCTGGAACGGCCCGCGGCGTGTTAGCGCCTGGCAGCGGCGCGGCGGCGGGGCCGGCGGCCGAAGCGTTTGGGCTCCCAGCGTGTGTGTGTGTGCGTGTAGCGTGTGTGTGTGTGTGTGTGTAGTGTGTGTGTGCTTGTCTTATGTGCAATGTTCCTTATTTTATTTTATTTTACTAGCAGCTCACGGCACCCTGGGTTTGCTAGGTCATTCTCAGAAGGGCAAAAGCACTACTGTACACAGGAGACGAAGGGCAAAGGATTTCTGTATTTTTGGCTGAAATACTGGAGGTCCAGCTAACGCGGAGCAGTGGCCCGAGTTCGGGGCGAGATCTGGGGCCTCCTGGAAGCCCTTGGCCCGGGCCAAGCCTGGCTCAAGGCTGTGGGAGGTGAACCAGGACATTAATAAAAGAAGCACCACGGTGTCGAAAGGGCTCTCCTCTCAGCCTCATTACTCTGTGAGCGCTCGCTGGGCACTGACCCCCCGCCCGTTTGCCCCGCACCGCTGCCCGTCAACCCCGCCCGCTCACCCCCCCACCTCCCCACCCCCCTCCCCGGCCACTCCGCCTTCCGCTCCAGCGGAACGCGTTAGGAGTCAGGGACCCGCCATTTTTTACACTGCCAGGCTGGAACAGATAAATTAATGGTCTTTTTCTGTGTGTGAGTGTGTGCGCATACGTGAGTGTGTGTGCGCGCGTGTGTGTGTGTGTGTGTGTGTGTAGTTTCAGTACGCGATCCGTCTCGCAGACACTTTGACCTTTTCCTGTACAGTTACAGAACGGTCCTGGGGGGGCTGGGGGAGGGGAGTGAATTCTGACATATTTAGTGTGACACGGATTGGGTTTTATGACCGATCTGGGCTGTGCCTGTTAGGCAGCAGAGTGGGTTAAACGTGAGAAGAGTTATTGGGGAGGGCAGGACTGACTGGGTCCTGCTGTACAGTCACTTACACAGGAACAGCACAGGCCAGTCCACCCCACCAGCCATCATATCCTTCTCAACATAAATACATAAACGCATAAACACATGAACACATAAATACATAAACGCATAAATACATAAATACGTAAACCCACCGCCACCGCCTGTTATAATATGTGCCACTTGGGATTTAACACACCCAGCAATATTACCCTCAGTGTATTTTATCACTGAAAGATTGTGTGTGTGAGTGTGCACATTACACAGTCCCGTTTTTCTTTAAACTAAATTTTATACTTCAGAACTTCACGCGTAAATTCATACACCTTGCAGCCACCTAATTAAAATCTCACCAAGAAATCAGCCGAAAACTTATTCAGAAATAACCCTGAGGTAAGAGGAATATTGCATTGTTCTCACTTCCAACTTTTTTTCTCTCTCTCTCTCACACAAAAGAGGCCCCCTCCACACAGATTAAATTGTGCTCTGTCATCATATGCCTTACAGTCATTCGGTTATTAACTGCAGGTGTGAAACCCGAGTTCCGGAGGGCTGCTCCTTCTGCCGGGAATGGTGGTTTACTTTCAATCAGCAGCCAATTAAAACCTTCAAAACAAGATGCGCGGATTCCTTAGCCAATCAGTGACCTCAGCACATCTATAACCGACAGACGCTGCGGCTCTCCGGGATTGGTCCCTCGATCCCTAAGCACACGTGACGTCAGTGAGGGCACTGAAACGCAGCGCTGTTTAAACTTAACCCGCGAACCCCCCTCAGGTTTTTGGAGGGGGAGCAGAGGGACCTGCTCCTAACCCGACCGGCGCGGGGGTCGCTGGCGTCCTGGGGCAGACGCGTGGGCGCAGCGAGCTCAACCAGCGTAAGCAAGCCGCGATAACGAGCTCCTCTTTGAAGGCGCGGTAAAAGAGACGACGGCGGGGAAGAAAAAGCGCCTTCGCAAAAACGTGAAACTGCGCGGAGCACGAGTTCCCAGCCCCCCCCCGCCCTGCGTTCAGCCGCCTGACAGAAAGCTGCGCTTTTTAACGGCCCGCGCGTTCGCAAAATTCAAATCCCGGGTAATTACGCCGCTCTCCGGCTCGCCGGGGTCGAGCGAGCCGCACCGAGGAGACCGCGAGGGAGAGACGAAGATTAGACAGAGCGAACGGCCTCCACCACAGCTACCCGCGCCTCCACCGCAGCTACCCGCGCCTCCACCGCGGCCACCCGCGCCTCCTGGCAGTTTAAAAAGAGAGAAACGAACCGTTTTTTTTTTTAACAGACTGTCGACGGGATCTAGAAACACGGTTCCGCGTGTACGGCCGGGGGGGGCAGGGCGAAACAGACGCAGCGAATCAGACGCAGCGAGCCCGTAATTACAGATACGTGATGGGGGAGTAGGAGCTGAAGCGTTAGCGGTTAGCGTGTACGAGACGGGGAGCGCGCGGAACACACGCCGCGGCCGGCCGCCTCTCCTCGCCTAATGAGCCCGCGCCGTGGGAGTCCGAGCCTGGCGATCCCCCCACCCCCGCGCCGTGGGAGTCCGAGCCTGGCGACCCCCCCCCACCCCCGCGCCGTGAGAGTCCGAGCTGGCACCTCCCCGGCCGTGAGAGTCCGAGCCTCGACCCCCACACCCCGCGCCGTGAGAGTCCGAGCCTGGCGACCCCCCCACCCCCCGCGCCGTGAGAGTCCGAGCCTGGCGACCCCCCCCCCACCCCGCGCCGTGAGAGTCCGAGCCTGGCGACCCCACCCCACCCCCGCGCCGTGAGAGTCCGAGCCTGGCGACCCCCCCACCCCCGCGCCGTGGAGTCCGAGCCTGGCGACCCCCCCCCGCGCCGTGGGAGTCCGAGCCTGGCGACCCCCCACCCCCGCGCCGTGGGAGTCCGAGCCTGGCGATCCCCCCCACCCCCGCGCCGTGGGAGTCCGAGCCTGGCGATCCCCCCACCCCCGCGCCGTGAGAGTCCGAGCCTGGCGACCCCCCACCCCGCGCCGTGGGAGTCCGAGCCTGGCGACCCCCCCCCCACCCCCGCGCCGTGAGAGTCCGAGCCTGGCGACCCCCCCACCCCCGCGCCGTGGGAGTCCGAGCCTGGCGACCCCCCCACCCCGCGCCGTGAGAGTCCGAGCCTGGCGATCCCCCCACCCCCGCTCCGTGAGAGTCCGAGCCTGGCGATCCCCCCCACCCCCGCGCCGTGAGAGTCCGAGCCTGGCGATCCCCCCACCCCCGCGCCGTGAGAGTCCGAGCCTGGCGACCCCCCCCCACCCCCGCGCCGTGAGAGTCCGAGCCTGGTGATCCCCCCCCCCACCCCCGCCCGTGAGAGTCCGAGCCTGGCGATCCCCCCACCCCGCGCCGTGAGAGTCCGAGCCTGGCGATCCCCCACCCCCGCGCCGTGAGAGTCCGAGCCTGGCGACCCCCCCCCACCCCCGCGCCGTGAGAGTCCGAGCCTGGCGACCCCCCCCCCCCCCCGCGCCGTGAGAGTCCGAGCCTGGCGATCCCCCCCACCCCGCTCCGTGAGAGTCCGAGCCTGGCGATCCCCCCCACCCCCCGGCCGCACGCAGCCGACACACCCCTGCCGCGCTTGGATGAACCCTCCCCCCATCCGCACCCCCCCCCCCAGGCCTAACAACTGGACGCAGGCCCACGCCGCAGATATAAGCTTTGCCACGCATGAATTACTCCGTTTGACATGCATCTGGGGCCCGGGCTAAAAGAAGCCACATTTCTCTCGCACGCGGGCCGGCCCGAAGGGAACAGCAGGTTTTTCGGGTCTCGCGTACGGCGGGCGGGTGCTTTTGGTCGTACGCTCATCGTACATTCGGATAAAATGTGTTCCAGAATGCTATGTTTTCCTGCTTTATGTATTCAAAGACTTTTTAAGTCAGCACTGAGGAACAGACCTGTAAGATGTTGAAACATATACTGAAAATAAAACTAAATAAATGTATAGTGAGAGGAAAGCTCCATTCACCTTGGCTGCGCTCCGCATCCATCTCCATTAGGCGGGAAAATGAGGCTTAAGGGCGATCGGCGAAGCTCCAGCGCACCTGAGCGGCAGCAGAACGAGGCTCCGCCCCCCCCACGGGCTCCCCCCCCCCCCCCCCCCCCCCCCCCCCCCCCTCCCCTCCCCGCGGGACTCACCCTCGTCGCTGACGGCCTGCTGCTTGACCGCGCTGGGCACCGCCCGGGCCGTGGGCTTCCTCAGCGGGTGCCGCCAGCTCTTGGTGGTCTTCATCCGGCCCACCTGGACCACCATCTGACTGGGGTACTGGGGAGAGAGAGGAACGTCCGACTGGACTCTTTCCGGAAAGTTCTCCACCGCGTCATGTCCCTTTCAGTTATTCCCCACAGCTCAGCTCCCTAAGGATTTCACTGGCTTTATAGCAGTCAAACTTTATGTTACATTTTCAAAGGGGAACTGCGCCCAAAAGTACATTTTTTGATGGAAAATTGATCTGTCCTCCAATAATATGGTCAAAAAACACCAGAAGCAATCTTCCAGATATCCCACTGTCACCCAATAAAAATGTGCAAGTGAAGTGCCTCGCTTGTAGAACAAGGTAAAAAGGACATCTAGAAAATATACGATTTTTTGAAAACCATTTCAACTGTAGAGGAATCAATAAAATACAGTAGCACTGAATTACTGCATCAATGAGTGATTTGCATGCATTGTATAAGTTCCCCTAGCTTCGTGGCTGTAGAGAGGTTAGAGTCGTTCCCAATACAGTTGATCTTACATTACAGACTGATCTTACCAATGCTAACATTCCATCATAACTCTCATAGCAGCCAATTCAGCTTGCGTGTCCTTGTCCTGTTTATGTGTGATAAGAATACGCCCATAATAACTAATAAGTAATGAAAATGTGTTAGGAGGAACCAGCATTTTGGCACTGGACTCTGTTATTCCAGCTAGAGACAGCGTCCATCTCCTCGAGAAACAAAGAGCATTCCATTACATTCACACTAAACTAAGATGGAGAGGCCCGATAGTCCCCATGCATTTCACAGTTAAATCACACGAGAGCAGTATGTGATTGGCTGAGGTAAACGCTAGCCTGAGGAGGAGCTAGATGAGCGGGGCCTTACAGTGCAGATCTCCCCGGGCTCAAGCTCCGCCTCCTCGGACTCCAGGTCGCTCCCCTCCGTGGACACACTGGGGGCGGCGTCCGAGTCGCAGTTCCGAGCGGAGGAGGTCCTGGGGGGGGACTGGTTCCTGCTGTCCCACGGCTCCTCCCTGGGGGGTGACGGGTTCCTGCCAGCCGTCAGCTCCCTGCAGAGGGTGAGGGCCTCTGCGGCCTCCATCTCCATCCTGCGGCGGTCCGCGTCGCTGGGCTCCGCCCCTGACCCCGCCCCCAGCACGTGAGACTCCTCCTCTGGCCCCGCCCCCACCCTGTCAGGCTCCGCCTCCTCGGGGGTCTCGTCCTCCTCCCACGCAGTGTTGGCCGGGGAGTTGAGAGTGTAGTAAGTCGCCGTCCTGTCTTCCGGCAGGACCACAGGGATTTCGGGATGGACGCTCTCGATCAGAACCGCGGGGCCTTGGCAGTTGAGGTGGTCCCAGATACCCGAGCTCAAAGGTCCGATCTCCGCGCTCGGGCTGTCGGAACCGCCGGCTTGGCCGTCCTCGTTAGCCACAGAGCCCTCTGCTTCCACTCCCACCAGGACCGGCCAGGAATGGGAACACCATGAGGTCAGAGCTGGAGCGCCACTTACATCATTAACCTCCTCTTCTGAAGGCTTGTGCTTATCCGAATGGCTGCGGTCTGGAGTGTGGGACGAGCGACCTAAGGGACTAGTGAGGAACGGCTCGCTCTCCCTCAGGGCATCTGTGCCCGTGTGCAATGAGACATGGCTGGATTCACCATCAGGAGGAGCAAGCAGGCCCTGCAGCTTCAATCCACTGGTCAGATCGTGTGGCCCTGAAGGATCAGGCGCTGGACTCTGAGGCTGTAGGGTCTCGGGTGGAGTGTGACAAACAGGAAGTACTCGATGGAGATGGGACTGAGGATGAGACGTTTGTAGCACGACGGGTAATGACGGTTCTTCCACAGGACGGACGCGAGGGACCATCGTTTCTGACATCAAGCCGAAGAGGGACTCCTCCCGGTGGAGGACGGGCAGTGAGGGGTCCCCCTGGTGGCCGGTTCCAGGAAAGCGGGACAGGGCCTCCGTGCCGACCGCCAGCGTGAGAGAGGGCATCTCCTGGTCCAGCTGGGGCGGGAGAGAGGCGTCCTCCTCCGTGAGCACGGGGGTGAGGGAGGGCATCTCGCGCCTTCCTCCGCGGTTCCCCACCAGCTGCTCCGAGCCTGAGGCCAGAGGGGGGACGCCTGCTCCGCACGGGTCCAGTAAGGGAGGGCGGGACTGCTCCCCAGATTCGCAGGGGACCGTGTCACTTCCTCCAGTGGAACACTCCGCGCCGGCAAGGGCCACTGGCAAAGAACTGGCTTCCACATCTGGTGCAGACGAGTCATTAGAGTGACCTGCTGCTGAACAGCCACTCGAGTGACCTGCTCTCGAAGAGTCATTCGAGTGACCTGCTTTTGAAGAGTCATTAGTGTGACCTGCTGCTGAAGAGTCACTAGGGTGACCTGCTGCTGAAGAGTCACCAGGGTGACCTCTTGCCGATGAGCCATTAGAGTGACCTGCGGTTGAAGAGTCACAAGGGTGACCAGCTGCTGAAGAGTCGCTACAGAGAGATTCAGAGGCTCCTCTCGCAGTGTCCAGCGAGTCTGCGCCAGCGTTACTCCCGTGACCCACGTGCGCCCTGCTGCTAGCGCCCGGTCCAGACGCCGGGGCTCTGGGCGCAGCGGAAGGCAGGGGAGACGCGGCGTTCAGGAGCTCTGCAGGAGGCGTACCGCTCCGTGACCCCCCGCTTCGACTCTCCGACACCGCGACTCGGGATAGGCCGCCGACGGCCATCTCCTGACCCTGAGTGGATTCCTCGCCGGACAGGGGCTCCAGTCTCCCGCGAAGCCCCGAGCTTCCAGCAACCGGGGAGCCGGGCTGGGCCTCCGTACCCACGGGAGGAGCCAGCATCTCCTCCACCACCTCCCCCTCCTCGTCCTCCCCCTCTCCCGCAGGACCGGACGGATCGGGCTCCTGCTCCGACGCTTCCGAAGGGGAGAGGTCGCGGCTGGGCGGGCGGAGCCTTCGGGCGGGGTCGGTGGACCCCGGAGCGCTGTCGCTCTCCATCCTGTTCCTGGTGCACATCTTCCTGTTCACCTCTGTCTGATCGTTCCCTGAGTGACAAAACAAGTTAGACCAGCAATAAATCAAACACTGGCTGCCCAATTTGCTTTCCTAATATAATTAATAAGCGCTAAAACATTTAACAGGAGATAATTTGCTGACGCCATTTTGAGGAGCCTATCAAAGGTTGCAGACGTTAAAATATTGTTAGGAAAAAAGAGGGAGAAAACATTTTAATCCGGTCATTCTCTAACAGTCTATCGTGGCATTTCTCCAGAACCATTATTCTTCAGAAAACTTCACTTGATCTGGCGTCAATTTACTTTTTCCATCCAGTTACAGCAGGTGCTCATGAATCACTCACTGTGAAATTCACTGATACATTCATATCCATCACAAGACGAAGTGATGGAGGAGCTCAATTCATTAAATCAATATTAGAGCGCCCCCATTTTCCCCTGCTGTCTCCACATACCCATAATCCCCTCTGAGCTCCGGGGAAAGATAGAGAAACGTAACGAGGGCCACGACACGAAGGGAGAGAAGGAGGAAAAGATGGAGAGAGAGACTGGGAGGAAGAGAGTGAGGGAAAAATGGAGGGAGGGAAGGAGAGATGGAAAGAAAGATAGAAAAAAACAGAGGGAGAGAGGGAAGGTGAGGAAGAGTGAGAGACACAAGGTGAGCCAGAGCAGGAGGGTGGGAAAGAGGGAGAGAAAGGGAGAAGGAGAGAGAGGGGGGTAACTAGTAAAAGAGAGAGAGAGGGAGGGCGACAGAGACAGGGAGAGAGATGGGGGAAGGGAGACATTTTAAGGGAGAGACAGAAGGAGAGAGAAGGCGACAGCGAAAGAGAGAAAGAGAGAGGGAGAAGAGAAAAATGGTAAGGCAGAGCCGTGGATGGAAAGAGCAGAGTTTTGTCAGCAGTGGATTTGGCGCTCTGCAGACGGTGGGAAAGTAGTCCCGGCTGATGTGACACGTAATCAGGCCTTATCTCACCTGAGGTTCCCGGCGCGTCTGACGGCCTACCGGCCTGGCAGGTCAGTCCCGGCCCTCCCCCCTCCGCCCTCCTGCTCGCTCCCCCCGCCTCCTTCTTCACCCTGGGGCCCTGCGGGAGGGTGGCCTGGGCCCTCTGCTCTCTGTCCTCTTCCTCCTCCTCCCCCTCCTCCTCATCCTCCGGCGCGGCGGCTCTTAGCTTCTTAGATCGGGATCGCGGGTGATGGAGGCTGCTGGGAGAGATAGCGGGGGTGGCGCTCAGGACTGGCTGCCTGGGATAAGGCTTTTTCACTGGGCCCGCTGTGGCACTATCTCCCCTCCCAGGACAGGCCCATATTTCACCCTCGAACCGGGGGGAAAAAGAACACGGAGAGCAATACCTCTTTTTTGTATTTTTTCCCCCCCATTTATTTTATTTTATTTTATTTACCACCCTGGCTAGTTGTAACCTGTGTGCTGGGTGCCTAGTGTAAAAGATGTGTGCATTTGTGTGTGTGTGTGTGTGTGTTTGTGTGAGAGTGAGTGTGTGTGAGTATATGTGAGTGTGTGTGTGTGTGTGGTGTGGTGCGGGGGGTTGGTGGTGTGTGGAGTGTCAGTTTGTGTGTGTGTGTGGTGCGGCGCGTGTGTGCGTAGTTTTGGTGTGTGTGTGTGTGTGGGGGGTGGGTGTTCAGTGAAGCGTACAGTATGGGAGTGATAGGTGGTGGCGCAGGCTCTCTAGTCTCTACAGCCCTGCTCATTTGAATCATATTAACATGCTAATGTTGGGGAAAACCCAACATTACCTGCAGTCACGTCTGGCTCTGAGCGGATTGGCTACAAAGAGAGCCTCAAACTCCCCTCCCCCCCCCCCCCCCCCCCGGCCTCAAACTCCGCTACTTCCTGTGATTTCCCTTCAACCGGCAGCCAGTTCAGTCCTTGGAAACAAGGTGTGCAGACTCTTCAGCCAACCAATGACTTGTATTAAGAACTGAAGTGGAGGAACGCATCAAAAACCAGCAGACACAGCGGCCCTCCAGACTCTGCGTTTGAGATCCCTGGTTTAAGGGGCGAAGTTACACGCAGAAAACAGGCAAATTCAATTTACCTCTCGTGTACGAGGCAAACATACAAGACACCACGACCTGTTTCATCTCCGAAACACTGACACCCATTATAAGTGCACATGGTCACGTTCAGCGCAGAGCTGTTTCCAGCATCTGCTCATAAATATATATGAGCATTTACGCATAAATAATTACAAACCTCCAACCAGAAAAAATAAAGCCGTACTCCTCATGCACATATATATATATATATATATTTTTTTTTTTTTTAATCGACTCGGCACCATTTTTTTTTTTTTTTTTTAAACATTCAACAGTTAAGAGCCGAGAAGGCCTGGCAGTAAATTTGGCGCGCCGTCGAGGTATCGGCAGACGAAAGCCTGCCGGCGGTCCGGGCGTCCCGGACGCGGCTTCTGAAACGCAGCTGTGTAATTAAGAGACCGCGGTTTCACAGCTCCGGGGATGCGGGGGATCTACGGTTCAAACCCGGTTCGGTTTAAACGATTAGAGGGGTACTGAAAGTCTCCAGGACGTACAGGAGCGACAAATCAACGCATTACGGGTCCTACTGTACTGGAGGAAGAGAGCGGGGCAGTTATTACTGTACTGGAGGAAGAGAGCGGGGCAGTTATTACTGTACTGGAGGAAGAGAGCGGGGCAGTTTTTACTGTACTGGAGGAAGAGAGCGGGGCAGTTTTTACTGTACTGGAGGAAGAGAGCGGGGCAGTTTTTACTGTACTGGAGGAAGAGAGCGGGGCAGTTTTTACTGTACTGGAGGAAGAGAGCGGGGCAGTTATTACTGTACTGGAGGAAGAGAGCGGGGCAGTTTTTACTGTACTGGAGGAAGAGAGCGGGGCAGTTTTACTGTACTGGAGGAAGAGAGCGGGGCAGTTTTTACTGTACTGGAGGAAGAGAGCGGGCAGTTTTACTGTACTGGAGGAAGAGAGCGGGGCAGTTTTTACTGTACTGGAGGAAGAGAGCGGGGCAGTTTTTACTGTACTGGAGGAAGAGAGCGGGGCAGTTTTTACTGTACTGGAGGAAGAGAGCGGGGCAGTTTGCCATGAAACGCGGAAATGTTTGCATTGCCTAGGCATGACCACTGGAGCCAAAAATGATATTAAATCTTTACTGCAACAGCCACTTTAAAGTCTTCCCACAAGAAAGCCCCCTCCACTGAAAGGCCAAAGCTACTGAGAAACAGCCAAGAAGCATTTTTCAAGACGACTTCCTGGAAGTCAAACCTTGCGTTTTAGGATAGTATTTAAAAAAAATCTTTTTTTTATTTTTTTTTTTTACTGACTTTAAACAAGTCCTGACACAAGTATTTCAAAAACTTGAACTCTTTTTTTTGCTCTTGGAAAATTTTGAAAAACTCAAACTGCAGATCATCGGTTTTCAAACCAAAATGGACTTTTCTTACACCAAAAAGTACAGTCCAAAAAAAAAAAAGGACTTTGCTGAGAATGCAGGTGAAAAGGTCCTTCTTCTTAAGAGTGTGAGTAATCTACAGGAATCTCCTCGGTGTCGGACGGATGAATGAATTTAAGTGAGGATGAGAGCCAGGCCTGGTGACTCAGAGTGCTGCAGACCTGCTCTGCCGATTCAGAACCTAGCCGGGCTGTATTTGGCAAGTTTAGGATGTCACGACAGCTCAGAACTGAGGCCTAGCTGGGCTGTATTTGGCAGGTTGAGCATGTCGTGACAGCTCAGAACTGAGGCCTAGCCGGGCTGTATTTGGCAGGTTGAGCATGTCGTGACTGCTCAGAACTGAGGCCTAGCCGGGCTGTATTTGGCAGGTTGAGCATGTCGTGACAGCTCAGAACTGAGAGCCTCAGCCGGGCTGTATTTGGCAGGTTGAGCATGTCGTGACTGCTCAGAACTGAGGCCTAGCCGGGCTGTATTTGGCAGGTTGAGCATGTCGTGACTGCTCAGAACTGAGGCCTAGCCGGGCTGTATTTGGCAGGTTGAGCATGTCGTGACTGCTCAGAACTGAGGCCTAGCCGGGCTGTATTTGGCAGGTTGAGCATGTCGTGACTGCTCAGAACTGAAGCCCAGCCGGGCTGTATTTGGCAGGTGCAGGTTGGGCCTGCTGGCAGAAGAAGGTCACGGGGGGATAAATCAGACTCCAGGAACAATGCGGATCAGTCATTTGCAGAGGCGTCTTCATGAATACGGAGGAAGAGAGAACTTCCCCAATTACACACCGCTGGGGCCTCTGTGGATTCGGCGCTGTTGTTCCGTCTCAACCTTCAAAGCAGGTCTCCCAGTCCACCCCGGCAACGGCCTAGCGCTCGAGCAAAACTTCACCAGAGACAAAAGCCACGTGACTTCTGCTTCTCTGTGACCTCTAACATCTACTCTTCAGAGAAGCGCCCACTAAACAGTCTTATTAAACTGCGCTGACATACAGGATGAACAAATTTATACACATAGTGTATTACTTTAACACCTTAGGCTTAAAGTGCGTTAAACGGTTATGTCATGACGCCATATTTTACATAATGCAGCTAAATAAAATTGTAAGATATATAAGGCTTCATCATTAAAAAATTCAACCACTTTTATTTGAATTGGGGTCAAATAAAAGTTTATTTATTTATTTTATTCTTGAGCAGGACGATGTACTATCCTATACTATACTATACTACAGTTGGACCAAACAAAACATGCAAAAGTAATTACGTCTTCTTTAGCCTGTGTCCTATGTTGCAGTCTGATAAAGTTATACGTGAGAGCAGGCTCAGTAAAGTAAGCCCGCGGTGAATTAAATCCCCGAGTTTGATAGCGGTGTTCAGAAAGGCTGTGTTAATGCAGCGTATCGAGTGCCGCCCCTCGACAATGTCATCCCGCTTCCCGGGAACAGGAGACGCGGAAAACAGATGCACATCGAGCGCTCGGAACCGGCATCAGCAAACACCGCCGCGGCAACACCGCAAGTACAGCAATTAAACAACACCGAGGGACGTCCGCAGTCTCGCTTTCTGAAAACGAGACGAACTTCAGAAGGAAAAAGGGTTCTTTTTCCCGCTTTAAGAACTGGGGCTGGTGCAGACCGGCAGCGCTGCAGACGGGGAGGCTCTCTCCGCAGATGACTGCAGAGGCATCGTTATACTTATGAAGACCGGGAGACGGGATGCTCGACTGCCTTTAATGAATCAGACTCATGCTGTTTACGGGAGCAGAACGGACAAAGGCAATTATTAATGAAATTAAACCCCTCACAATTACCACTCCTTCCCCTATTCCAACTTCCAATTAGCAGCAAACACAGAAAGATGACAAGGCTTATATATATATATATATATATATATATATATATATACACACACACACACACACACACACACACACACACACACACACACACACACACACACACACACACACACACACACACACACACATACGCACACGCACACACACACATTTATACAGTATCACATTCCATCTGGAAAAGAACAGCGTTACTCTTTTAAAATACCCTGCCTTTGGGGTTTGGTGAGACAGCTCTAAATCATTATGCGCTGCAGTATTGTGGTATATTACTGCCCATTATAGATACTGTCTATCAATTGACTAACATAACGTAACATAGCTTAATGACAAGAACAGGCCATTCAGCCCAACAGTGCCCACCATTTTCCTACCTCTAAATACATAAATAAATAAATATAAATAAGTGGGACACTATACATGAGATACATCTGTGTACTAGCTGTAGGCCAACAGAACACACTACACCAGAGGTCTCCAACCCTGGTCCTGGAGAGCTACAGGGTCTGCTGGTTTTCATAGTGACCCTGCACTTCATGAATCAATTAGAGCAGTTGATTACACAGTTAACTCAACTCGCCTGGTGTCTTGGGTCTCAATCCGGTGCTGATTTTAAGGTGAAAACAAAAACCAGCAGACCCTGTAGCTCTCCAGGACCAGGGTTGGAGACCACTGCACTGCCACAATACAACACTACTACATACCTGTACACAGAGGCCCACAGAAAATATAGCTCTACAACATCAGAACTGTCCAAATGAAGCCACAGAGGAAATACAGCGCTGGAAACACTGCTGGGTTTTACAGGCAGCCGAGAGTAAGACAGGTGGAAAATAAAGTCTCGACCTTCAGCTGGGCTCCCGCGGCATCGCTGAGACCGGAGAGCCACGGCAGAGAGGGACGCGGGACGCCCGAGCACAGAGGGCGGGCTGCAACGGCTCGGCGCTCGCGGCAACAGGGCAACAGGAAGCCGCGTCCCCTGACCGCACGGCGTTCTCAACCGCGTCCCGCCGCGGGCGAACCTCCTCCCGGAACCCTGCGGCTTTCCTACGCGTTCGCTTTCCGTTTACGTTTGCGCTATTCCTTCGTTTTCGCTTCCCTGACAGGGACCGGGGAAGGACAGCAGGCGCCACACGGGGAGAGCTCTCTGACCGCGAGGGCGGTTTGTCAATCCCGCGCGTTTAAACCTCAGGAAGATCCCCGAACGCAGCCGACCGACGTTCCCTCGCGCCCGCAGCAGAGGGCCTCCGCCCAAGCCGGGAGCGAGAACCGGGGAGCGGGAAATTTCCCCCTCCCCCCGTCAGGTGACCCTCCGTTCCTGTTCGCCCGTTTCCACAGCCAGCCCCCGCTTCGCCGGTGCGATTGCGCCGCGGCGTGAGGTCGCGCCCCGCTGGGATCCGTGCCCTTTCTCAGCCGCGTGCTTCTGGGTTCGCGGACAGGAAGCGGAGTTCCGGAATGTTCTGCAGAGAGCAGGCAGGCATGCTATAGTTTACAATTATTTAATAATATCTCATTTTTATGGTATCCTGAAAGTTAGTGAAGCTTTCCATTTTTTAAATCAAACCTGTACTTAAATTACAACTGAAAATACATACATATATATATATTTAGGGATTTAGCACTTATAAAAAGAACACAGCTTATATTTATTCATTCATTAATTGTATTAAACCATTAATACAGCTGGATATTTTCAGGAAGCAATATAGACACTGGATATCTACAACAACAATCTAGGAATCAAACCTGCAACCTCTGAATTGCAAGGTCGGTTCCCTAAGCACTACACTACATCAGTGAACCGAATACATGTGTGAGGGCCAGTTAAAACATGCAGAGGCAGGACGACTTAAACACAAGGAAGCAAGATGACCTCGTATCATGTGACGGCTGGCGATTTGGGAATACGGCTCGGAAAAGAAGAAAGAAAAGCTGCAAGACCTCTGAGGTCTGGGGTCAGCGTTCCTCGCCAAAGGAAATTCCCTTTCAAATGAGCGCGGGTTAAATGAAGGCAACACTCTCTCTCTCTGTCTCTCTCTCTCTCCATCTCTCACTCTCTCTCTCTCTCTCTCTCCATCTCTCACTCTCTCTCTCACTCTCTCTTGCTCTCTGTCTCTCCCATCCCTCTGTTGCTCTCTCTCTCTCTCTCCCTCCCTCTCTCACTCTCTCTCTCCCTCCCTCTCCCGCTCTCTCTTGCTCTCTGTCTCTCCCCATCCCTCTGTTGCTCTCTCTCTCTCTCTCTCCCTTTACCTCTGTCTCTCTCTCTCTCTCTCTCTCTCGTCTCTCCCTCTCTCTCTCTCTCTCCCTCTCCCTCTCTCACACTCTCTCTCTCTCTCTCTCCCTCTCCCTCTCTCACACTCTCTCTCCTCCCTCTCTCTCCCTCCCTCTCCCTCTGTCTCTCTCTCTCTCTCTCTCCCTCTCCCTCCCTCTCTCTCACACTCTGAAACCCGGCGATCAGCCCCAGCTCACAGATGAGCGGTCGGAGCGGTGGGACGGCGGCGGCGCGGAGCAGGGCTAATCCGCAGTGTTGGGTGGATGAGTCACTTACGGGGTCTTTGTCTTCTGAGGGCGATGTAATTACACAGGAGAGGGCGCCGCAGCCGCAAACGATGGAGGAAATAAATTGGCACGGCGAAGCGCGGCCTCTCTGACATTAGCCTGGGGAAGCGGTGTGCCGAACATGGGGGGAGGCGCGGGGGGGGGGGCGCAGAGGGGGAGGGCGCAGAGTGCCCTTAGGCAGGCCCCTGTCCTCTGGGGGGGGGGGAGCGAGGGGGGGTGGGGGGTGGGCGTCCTGCTCCGTCCCCACCCTTTCCGACTCCCGGGCCCGTGCCCGGGCCTCACGCTCTGTCAGAGGCGCAATCCGGGAGCCGATTTTGGGGCCGGAGCCCATTCTCCGCCAAACGGGTGTGGCGAAATCGAGCGGTGACCCCCGCGCCATCGCCGCGGGGTACAGCCGGAGGGCACGCGTCTCATTTGCATCCAAATGGAATCCCTGCCTACCACCCCCCACCCCGCGCAGAATCCTACCTCTCCCTCTCCCTGTCACTCTTTCTCTCCTCTACAACTGTTTTTCGCTCTTCTCTCTTTCTCATGCATTTCCTCATTTTTTGCTCTTTCTCATTTTCTCGCTCTCTTCCTCTCTTTTTCTCTGCCCCCTCTCTCTTGTTCTCTGTTCTCTCTCTCCCTCTTGCCTGCTCTCTCTCCCCCTCTGGTGCACTCTTTCCCTCTTGCTCTCTCTCTCTCTCCCCCTCTCTCTTTCTCTCTGTCCCCTCTCTCTCCCGCTTGCTCGCCTTCTCTCGCTCTCCCTCTATTTCTCTCTCCCTCATGCTTGCTCTCTCTCTCTCTCTCCCTCTTGCTCGTCCCCTCTCTCTCTCCCTCCCTCCCTCTCACTAATCTGCGGCTGCTGACTCCGCTGCGCGGGCATTAGCACGTAGCCCATGCATCAAACGCGCGTGCTGCAGACGCAGACGGCGTCACAGACCCCCGCCTCCTTGCATCCTGTAACACACCCTGCCCCACACACACGCATTCCCTGGGCAAATCGGAGCATTTCGCAGGTCATCCCTTGCATAAGTGCGCCAGTCGGTTTGGAGGCTTTACTCATAACCGGAAGGTTCTGCGTTTGAACCCTTGGTAATGCCTTTAATCAGCTTACCGGACTCCGCCGGTAACAATTCCGTTTAAAACTGCCAGGAACGATACAGAAGCTACACTGGATTACAGTGTCTATCAAGCAAAATATAATATAGGGTCCCCGCTCCAAATATTCTGTGACTTTTCAATGATGATTTAAGGATAAAGGCACCATTTACAAGGATCTGTCTTTGACTGCACTGCAGTATGAATTCAAAAACATTGCATCTATGAAGGTCCCCACAGCCCTCTCCAGCGAACGATGACCTTTGGTAGAGGAGTTAAAATACAAACCAATGAGGGGGGTCCAATTAGTTACAACAGAATGATCAGCACACTGATATTTCGAGGCTTGATAGTAAGTGACATCACTGTAGTGAATTAGCAAGTAAGATGGATGTATTTTGCTTGCGGTAATAAAAAAAAAAATGTTCATTTTCAAGGACATTGGGATTTAAGCATTTTCAACCATCTTTCTGTGAGGTCTTAATGCTTTCAAAGGCAGTTAGATCCCCAAATAATGCTAATTAAAACATGGTAATTAAAATGAGAAAAAATACACACAAAAAAATTATCCTTTTATTCTCTTTAAAAAAAAAAGCTACCACCAGCTGAATTCAAAAACAATGTGTGTTATAGTGGTTAGGGAACTGGGCTTATAACTCTGGGGTTGTGGGTTCGATTCCCAGCTGGGGCACTGTGTAATCTGTAATCTGTTGTTGGGCCTATAATTCACCATTTGCCTGGGCACCATTTGCCTGTATAATAGGGAGGAAATCAGTACTCCTTGGATCCTCCCTGTTTATTCAGCATGCTGGGCCAGGAGAGGAGGGGGTGTCCCGTCTGGTTTTGAGTCGTACATTCTGATAAAAAATTAATCCAACAGGTTGTTCTGCCTAGAAATGAATTTGGGGATACAGTTGATAATTGATGTCTTTGATAATAATAACCAAATTAGATCAAACACATTTATGCTACATATTGAACAAGTAAGGGGTTTTAAATGATGGATGCACTTGTGTTCAGTATTCAGAGTGCCAAAGATCACATGAGGCAGTTAAAACTGCTGGAATCAGAAATGAAACATATTTTGCTTAACACTCACTTCCCCGACACTGTGATAATCAGTCAGGATGAAACCCTCTGCGGCTTGCCGTAACCGAGCGACGTGAAGTGATGTAACGTGAGGGAGGGGCGAAAGGGGCGGGCCTACCTGGGGGCGGAGGGGCGGGCCCGTTTTCGGCGGTGCAGCCAGCTCTGCAGCTCGGGGGTGGAGCCGGGGGTGGGCCGGGAGTGGTCCAGGACGCAGGCGTCCTTGCCCTGCTTCCACACCTGGTAGCGGTCCGGCTGGAACTTCTTGACGAAGGGGTCCATGGAGATCTTCACCATGTCCTTGCTGCAGTTACACTAGGCGGGAAAATGGACGGAGAAGGAGAGAGAGAGAGAGAGAGAAAGAGAGAGGAGTCAACACTGGCTTGTTGAGGCTCCCCTGGCCTTTTGGGGCTCCTAAGACAAACCCTACGAACAGAAGAATGTTTTTACGGAAACTTTCCGATTCAGGAAGTTCATTTCAATTCATCTCATGAATCGAGCGAAACTGAAATGGAATTAACCGCCAAATCCTGCCGGACCGCCTTCAGGAACAGACCGGCGAGAGCGTTCTCCGGGAACGCCAGAAACCAATTGAATTAATACGCCGTCGCCCCGGAGACGGCGCACATCTTCAAAAAACGCGCGGATGTCCTCTGGAGAGACGCCCCCATTGCAGCGCTGAAGGGGGCCGGGGCCGGGAGCCGCGCTCTTCTCTCTCCCTTTGATTTGCCCTCGTTTAGCAGACTTTCTTAATCACTGATCTTGACTCTCGATGTCCCCCCCGGGGGGGCGCGCCGAAAAAGACTACGCTCGGGCCTGCGTGTCTCCGCGCCCCTGACGGGGCGGCACCGTGCGAGCGCTGCCTCAGAGAGCGGGCCGCTGCATCGGGGTAATTACCCGCGGCGCGGCGCGGGACGTGACTTCATTACAGCGGTCTGGAGCCGGCGCGCCGCTCGGGGGCGGAGCCACGCCAGCCCTTTTACCGCCGAGCTGTCGCAGGCACGGAGCTCCGAACGGCCAAATGATCCCCCCAACCCCCCCCCCCACCCCCGAACCCCATCCCACGCGCACCCGAGGCTTATGATAACACACCTTTACAGCCCGTTTCCATGGAAATTAGCGCGGCGAGCGCGGGCTAGCGCGACGCGGGGAAACGGGCGCTCGTCGGCCGTTAAGCGGACAGCCGGAGGCGCTCATATCGCCTCGGCATCCCACGATGCACAGGGGCGGCGCATGTCACGCAGTGCGGGGCAGACTCTCGGTGACCTTTGAGTACGCTTCGCCGCGGGGGGGGCGGAGCCCGAAGGGGCCGTCCTGAGACTCGGCGTGTCGTTACCGCGGCCGGCTGAGCCTGCAGCCTCCCCGCGCTGGCTGGCCAGCGCGCCCGCTAAAAAGCGCTGACTGGCCGAGTCCGTAAACAAGTCACAGGCCATTGGCTCACTGCACAATGATGCGTACGCGTGTGTATTACGGGGCCACAAAACTCCAATTAAAACCAAGGTCCCCCACAGCCAGAGAGCACTGCAGCTTTTAAATAAATACATTTAAAAAAAACCAGTGGAAACTGCCAAACAACTGAGCTCGCCTTCGAAGCCAAAGTACATATTTAGAAATTGGCTTTGGCCGTTTTTTCCGGAAGATTTCGATGCCGCCGCAGCGTGTCCTCTCCTATCAGACGAAGCAGGCAAACAGATCTCGAGTAGAGCTAATATAACAGATGTAAGATCCAGAGCAATACGAGCTTATCCAATAACTACTCGGGGAAGAAAAGAAGTAAGAATAAGCATATGCAAATCTCCGGCAGTCTCGAGAATCAGGTAATGACACTGATTGCAGTTACCGTTTTCGTACAGTGAAGCAAACAAACCCGGCCGACGCAGACATGACACTAAAAGCTCATTATACCGCAAATATTGCATTTACATATAAATTGAGTTAAATCAGGAGTCCTTCTTTTTCTGTAGTATTGTGATTACAGCGTCTTATCTGCGAACAAGTGGGCCCCCTTTCATTCCGGGGATCGGCGGCAGGCGACGGCACCGGGAAACCTGGCGGACGGCGCGAGGCGTCTGTTTCCCGCCATCGGGCCGCTAACAGAAACTAGCGGCGCGGCTCCGTACGACCGCGGCAGCCGCAGAATCTGTTACGAGACGCTCCCTCCGCTTCGTGGGATGTAGCAACGGGCCAATCCGCGAGGAATGCCCTCTCTGGAGGGCTTAGAGGGCTGTTTTAAGGTTTTGGTGTAAATCCGTTTGTTGTCGACACTGTGA